>NC_053158.1:173488553-173696053 GCF_016835505.1 Polypterus senegalus | reverse complement strand
TACATACTTTGCATCTAAATTAGGAGTGTCGTTAATAGGTGACATTTTGGTATAGTTTGTATTATATTGTAAGCACATTACTTTGCCCAAGGGCCTCATTTAACACTTCCATTTTAAAGTCATGTGTATCTATATTTGTAATTTGCTTTTAATAACTGTTAGAGAAACATGTGAAAGTGTTCCAATTATGCATTTCTCAAGAACCTTCTTTATTACAGTAAATACAGTGAAAGGAGAGATGCAATTACACTTTATTATTATTATTAATAATTATTATTATTGCTTTTGTTGTATTATTATTATGAAAATTATCTTTTAAGGAGTACATCACAAAATTTTTTTTTTTTATATTTGATATCCAAGAAAAAAAATGTTCTCATGTTTTCATGCAGAACAGAAATAAAAAAAAAATCTGATATAGAAGAACCCAATGAAGACGAATGCTGATCCACTGCGAATGATATGAAAAATGTGAATTAAAAAAAGAAAAAAAAATCTCACTGAGAAAGATGGCCAGCCAGGATGAACCCAGTTGTGTCTCTCAGCCTGGAGGATGGCATGGCATGCCAGCATGGATGGACTAGCATTCTGGCAGGGGCTGGACAGAAGACCATTACCCAGCTGAGAAGACAGAATAATGTAAGGAAAAGAAGAGACCAGGAGATCTATAGTCCCATTGGGCAGCCCTGCTAGGGTGCCACCAGGGGAAGCTGCATTGAATGATTCTTTCTACCTTGGGAAGCTTCAGCCTAATTTGGAAGTGCTTCCATTGGGGCAGAGTCCTGGCATCAAAAGTACTCTTGATTCTGGGTTTAAAAAAGCCCCCCACCTCACATCAGAGAGTCAGAGTTGGGACAGGAGTAGGGTGACACTCACCTGGGGGAATGAAGAAAGGAGAACAATTTGTATTGAGCTGTCTTTGAGGAAGAAACCTGATTTGTGGTATTTTTTTTTTCTTCAAATAAATGGATACTTTATTTGAACCTGGGCCTTATGTCGTCTGATTCTGTCTGGTGTAGGAGGCTCTGCTATGCCTCCTACAGGTCACACCATTTTACAAGTGTCACAATGTCAATCATCCATACATGTGCTCAAATGTGCAAAACACATTTTTGTTAAAATATTGTAAAATATGAACCTGCAGAAAAATTGGTGCATTGAAGATCTGCCTCTCCACCTCTTTAACTAGTCAAGAGTCCTGTCTTGAATTTAAACATGACTTTTTTGGGAATTTGTTTCATGTTTATGATATGTGCTCACTTTTCTGAAAGTATATATTTAACAAAAGTTTAGAAAAAATGCATGGGTTTTGCATGTTTTGAGCAAACAATTATAACCATAATGTGGTTTATACAACCCCAGTAATGTGAGACTTGTTTTCTTGGCCATTTTTCACATTGTTTGCTCTTTTACAGCATTAGTCACCACTGGGTTTTTAATACATCATGAATTTTCTTAGGTGGAGTATTATTTAATGCTATATAAGTAAATTTGTAGTGAATGAAACACAATGCCTTCCATCTTATCTCTTAAAACATATGGGAATGTAATGTGTGTGTCATTTATAGACTTTTGCATGTGCTTTGTGCATCTCTTTAAACATCCTTGTAAAATGATAAAGAAGGAAGCAAATATGTATACTGATGAACAAAGTTGGCAAAAAATTCACGGATCATACAGACATACAATAGCAGTACTTTCTCCATTGTCTTTAAAAACAGATTTTAAATTCACCCATACACTAAATCAATGAAAAATTGATATATCTTACTGGAAATATCATTCAATAAGCACATTGGAGATATATATATATATATATATATATATATATATATATATATATATATATATATATATATATATATATATATATATACACACACACACACAGGTATTTCATATACCACTACATCAATGTATCATAATTTAGGTATACATCTGTCTCAACAGAATTCCTCCATGGATCTTTCATTGAATATTTCCCAGGGTAGTAATGACATATGCATTATTGATGCGGATATGTTGAAGGGGTGGCGTTAGGTCATCCACATTCTGTGAAAGCGAATACGTGTAACGGTAACTAATGTGCCCCGTCGTGGTCAGAATTCAGACATGATTCTCTCCACCACCCCGCCATCCCCGAATAATTCAACATCGGAGCAAAACGATACTAAGACTCTTTTACAGGAAGAGGACGAAATATGTGCAACAGATGACTGTCGATACGATTAATAAATTATCTTTTCACAAATTACCCCGGTAGCTCTTTTCTCTGTTAGCGTAGTCACACGATAGGAGGCTGTGTTTCCTTTTTCGGAGGCGTTTGCTAAATTCGTGTTTTCTTGATGTCTGCTAATGAATGAATGAATGTCTTTTCTCTTTCACTGGCTGACAGGTTGTCTTGCGAAGCTCCACCTCCCGGTCTCGTATCTACTCAGACAATGAAACCTACCTGCTTGGCCCCATTCCCCAGATTAATGTGCAGCTTCGCGAGGAGCGTGTCGTGACGTGGGAGATGAGATATTTATTTCACCAAGAAAAGAAGGACGACGCCCTTTTTCTCCCCTGGGTTGCATTTTTTAAAGAATTCTCTTACCGTTTATATTTTAGTGTGGCGCGCTCATAAAAGATGAGGCTGCAAGACTGAAATGCTTTCATGGAAATAAATGCTTTTTCATAAAAAACATTAAGCAGTGTCCCTCGTTTTTCAGTAATCGTTGTCAGTGTTGTGTTACTATTGAACCACAAAGGGGCGCTCGAATACACCGAATCAAAAAAGATGCGGAATTAGCAAAAGGATAAAAACGTATTACTAGGAACAATAATAGTAATAAAATCTTCGGACAGAGTAGCAGTGGCGCAGTGTTAATCTCCAGTACTGCTGTCAATTGACAAAGTGGCTTTTTTCTCTGTTTGTAGATCGGGCATTGTGACGAGCGATCGGTCCCTGTCTGTGAACAGTTTGCACTCTGCTCACTTTTCATGCAGAAAGCATCGTCAGACTAACACGATTGTTTGCGTCCTTCTGCCTCGTCAGTTCCGGCTACTCTTCTCTATGAACGATTTTTTTTCTTTTATCCCGAATTCAGGTGGATATCTTTCTCACAACTTTTGTTTTTTAGCAATATTTCTTTAATTTGACAACAAGCAAATCTGTATGGCTTCACATTCGTACGGACTGAAGAGTCGCTTGAGCCTCCCGAACGGATTTGAAGAGGGGAAACAACGTGCTTTGAATGTGGAATAGACTTTAACTAATATTGACACCTCCTGGACTGTGTGCTCCCTGCTGGTACACAGCCTCCAACAAATTGATCGGAATCCCTGTCTTGCGGAGTCATTTGAACCTTTTTAAGTGATAAATTCCAATTAAAGGTCGATGTGTCTAATCAAAATTCGTCGCGGATTGCTGTGGGCTTCTCTTTTCGAAGTGCCGATGGGAGTGTAAGATTTTGCAAAGAAACCAAGAAAAGGCAAGGTTTCCGACGTTAGCCTTTTATTTCACACATTTATACGTAAAGCGAAAGCAAACAGAGCCAACAAACTTGCCGACTTTGGTAGTAAGCAGTAGAATTGTACTGTGACTCATGGCTTCTCTGTACCAGAGGTTTACTGGAAAGATCAACACGTCCAGATCTTTTCCTGCTCCACCTGAAGCTAGTCATCTTCTTGGTGGACAATGCGCCGAGGAGGACAAAGCCTCGAAGATCCCATGCCCCTCGCAGGACCACCGGCCCCGTTTCCCACATCACAACAGAAGTGACTATGAAGATGAGGATGTAAGATCATACTTATAAACCTATTGTGCTATTGTGTTTGTGAGTTACTTGTACTTTAAGACTTCTTCTGCAGAATAAATATTTTTTTTTTCCATCGTCATAAAATCAGTTCACTCCGTACTCTATGCAATGTGCTGCTTCTTCCGTCTGTTACTGTTTAAAATGCGCATCGTTTTCACCCCAGTTTATTATTATGGTGTTATCCGTATTATTTATTTCAAACTTACTTTGGCAAAGCAGTGTTACAAAAAAAGCAAATGTAACATCAAATACAATTAAAGCATGCATGCCTGGTTCTTTACGAGGAGTTCACCGAGTCATCAAAGTAAACACTATTATTTGACGCTGGCATTTCCCGATTTTGCCATATTGTTAATTTTTGCACACATGTTATTTGCATCAAGGGGCTGATTTTCTCAAACTCTCTATTCAAGTAGGTGTTTAAACGATTAGCTTTGCACATTGCCTTAGTAACTAATGACTCATCATCCATACTGTCCGCAAAACGTGATGGATGCAAAACTTAAACCACCTCAGATCGATTATTTTCTGCTATTTGTTGGCGAGCCTCTTAAAAGAATACAGGCAATAAATCAAAACAGATGGCACCGCAGCTCCGCTCCTGCTGCGGATATTATTAGATTTATAATGTTCCGGAGGGATTTGCAGACGGTGTCCGTTTTTTACGCTGCGTTTAGCTCTTGAGCCAGACCGCAGGACCCTCGCTGTATGTTGGTAAACAATATTAAGTATATAAATACAAAGACACCGCGTCTTACCGGACAGTCGTCCTTATTGTGAATTCCATCCGTAATGTCACAGCCAGATTGAAAGCAAATATCTCCTCGGTTCTCACATGCTTCGGCGAAAAAGCGAAATATTCGGCAATTGATAATCCTTGTGTCCATTCAGTTCTGAGGTCAGAGCAGCGATATTTTCATTTTGCAAAGAGATTCACATTATGTCGCTGATTATTACTCTGCACAACATAAATGTGCAGTGTGCTCGAAATAACAGAGAAACTCCGAATAAAGAGAGAAAGATGTAAGAATTCCACCCATTTTAAGAAATGTAATGTTTTATTCAGCCTGCATCAAGTTATTTGATCCCCTAGAACTTCGATTTCACAAATACAATCATCTGTTTATTCTGTTTTTTACCTAATAGGTGGTGTATAAAATGTGGATTCGTCTTGGTAGAATCTTTGCATTCCAAGATTCACATTGCTCAACACCGGCGGACTGCATGCAAACATTTATTTAATTATTTATCCAAGTTCTGTTTTGCTTTCACTTGTATGTGTTTAAACATGCTAACGGCAGGTGTCGCCTGAGGTAAGTGAAGTAAAAATTAGAGTAGCATTTTCACTTTGAAACAGATTTCCTATTTCTGAAATGCAGTATGTTTGCTTTCAAAGGATAAAAAATGTGTTGATAAAAATAACAAAAGGTTCACAGCACATTCCATCTGTCGTATATTAAACAGAAATACTTGACGTCGGCAGTCACTACCGGTAAATGAGCATATGGTAACCTGGCTGTCACCGAAGTTTGTTTTCCAGGCATCAGTCTAACTATGTCACTCGTGTAGTGCCCTCTTGTTCTTTTGGTGTATTGAAGTTAACATACGGAATGACCCTCCACTGTTTTTTAGGGGGACATGTCTGATTATCAACACTTTTTTTTAATTAAAACTATATGTTTACTCCAGTGAAGGATACACAACCGCTAAGGATGCCCTCATATTAAAAAGCAAACGCATATAGTAAATTCTAATTAAATCAATAAATAACCAATACTCAATTTGTTGACAGCACCATGCCTGTTCGCAATCCCAGTAGAGCATTAACAATGACTGTATATTATCGGACTTTAGCACTTCACTTTGTATTACTGTATAATAAATAACTATGTAAGTCAAGTGATCAGGTTATTTTTTTAGCTAATTTTAAGAAAATGTCCCTTTAATTGTTTGTTACATTTACTTAATTGTAGTACTACTAGTTCAGGCAAACTTTTCAGTAGAGCTGTCCATGGTGCTGAATTTCAGAACCTTCTTTGTAAGAAGAACTGTTTCGGTAGGCTGCGTGAAACGTACAAGTCGCGTTGAACTTTTCCCCGTTTTTCTCAGTATTCTTACACTTTAACCCTAGGATATGAACACGTAAACCACAATAAAGAACGTTATCAGTTAATTTACTACGTAGAAAACTTAGAGCATGCATTTCATGAGAACGTTATACAAAAGCCAAATGAGTCAAAAAGGGCATGCTAAGATGAAAAATAAAATTTTAGGCAACAAAGTAGTTTTAAACAAAAATCAAAAGTCATTTCATGTATATCACAATATGCGCTTGATGGCTGCCTGCACTTTTTTTTTTACTTAGATGCAATTCTCCATTCCTTCAAAATTGCCACGTACTGTAGATTAAACTGAATTTTTGAACAGCTTAATGTTTTTACTTGAATGCACACTTTTATTTAATAGCGTTGCAGAGTACAGTAAAGTACACTAGTGTGTCTATAACATTTAAAGTTGAACAAAATGTGTCTGAGCATTTTAATGAATTTGAATATTTACTGTATGTACTGTGTGTGTTTACATTTATAGTCAACACATAGCATTTCTTTCTGCCTAAGTAAGTTTAAATGTTTTTTTTAGGGATGTGTGTATTACATATCATTCACACATTAGAGTGATGTCATTTTTGCAATGAATATTTTATCTCCGAGGCTGTTAACTGTGGATTTATTGCTAACACTGTTGCTGAAATGTAATGTAATTAATGACCTACTTTGGCCATTCAGACAGATTGCAATTTAATCATACCTACATTTCATCTGTTGTTTTCAACACCATGGCTTAAATGATCTAGAAATTGAGATGAAAAATATTTTTACTTGTTTTCATGCTCATTAAGTATATATATATATATATATATATATATATATATATATATATATATATATATATATATATATATATAGTAGTTGTTGTGGACGTAAGCTGTTACTGTTAAAATTCAAATAAAGTAACATGAGATATGTATTATAACATCTTTAGGTGTGAGAGTAATGTAGAAGACTATACTCGATGAGTTCTAGTACTTTTATATTTTAAAATAGTTTAATATATTTATAATAATTATATTTATAATAATTTAGAATAAAACCTAAACAAAAATATTTCAGTTTTAATTGAAAACTGCTTGATTGTTATTATCTTTAGTAGCGGTGTTTCTTGTACTTTATAGGTTTATGTCTGCATTTGTACTATATATATATATATATATATATATATATATATATATATATATATATATATATATATATATATATATATATATATATATATATTGAGAGAGAGAGAGAGAGAGAGAAAGAGGGTTATTTTAAGTTTGCTACACATACTTTTTCTAATGTTGAAATCTGTGTCTTTTGGTCAGCCTTGTTATATACATTACAAACATTGCAAACTGAATATAAAATAGCACGGTATAGTTAATACAATATATTCACCATAAAAATCTAATAGTCATTGCAAACTAAATGAAGGAAATTATAACCTTAATATGATACATTAGAGCTGCAAAAAATGGAAAAACACCAATCATCTAAGCTGAGTTTGTGGCAGATTGATGACTCCTTCCTTCAGATGCAAGGATTGCTAACAGGCCTGTTTTATGTTATACCCAACATGGAAAATGAATTTGTCAGTCAAGCCTGCTTTAAGTCAAAGGTGTCTTATTTGCATTGCTACAAAAAGTCAGAGTCAGAAAAGACAGAGTGTTTTGTTTCAAAATGCATTTTAAGTAGTACTTTTGAAAGAAAAGGTCAGTTAGATTTATGAGCTGAAGTGAAAGGCACTACTCGTAGCTGTTTATGCACTTCTTTGTTAGATTTTTAGCGGTTCATTTCTTTTATCATGTATCGCATTTAGTTCAAGTTCGTTTCCTGCTTGATTTTCATCAGGTCCAGCTTTTTCTAATCCTTCTGAAAACATTTTTATGTCAAAATGAGATATTGAATAGCACAATTGTCTTCTTTTTGAAAATTGTTAAATAGAAAGTGCTGATTGGCTCCAGCAGACCCCTGTGACCCTGTGTTAGGATATAGCAGGTTGGAAAATGACTGACTGACTGTTGTATAGTATGATCCTGTTTTAGCTATTTTTAGAATGGACGAATATTCTTATTAGTTGTAGTAGTGGTAGCAGTAGCAGCAGTTGAGGATGTAGTTGGAGTAGTTGTAATATTAATAACAATGACGTTTTCACATGAGAGTTAATGTTGCTGTTTCCTACACTCTTTAAGAATAAAAGTGCCAAAGTGATTCTTCAGTGCGATGTCACAGGGAAACATTTTTTGACTCTTGTAAGAACCATCCACATGAAGGTTCCAGATAGAATTTTTTTATTTAGATCCATAACAGGTTTGAAAAATAACCATGAATAGCTGATAACATACAGTATTTGTAAAATACCAATGGGTTTGTGTTTTTTAAAAGGACTGTTTGCATACAATATTGCATGCTACGTTCAGGTAACCTTGACCTGTTATGGCCTGTTTATACTTGACACATCCATATCATCACTAGGAGGAGCGTGACAGAAATTTTATCATCAGTCCTCGTGCGTGTTATCAACTGTTCAGGCACTAAACAAGAAAACATGCATTCATTGGAGGAACACTTGTGTGAAGTGATGCTACACACATTTTCACAATCTAACATTAAAAGCTGTAAAAAAGAGACAAAATGAGAAAAAGGTTTGGAGTCCCACCCTTAATATTCAGAATCCTGGCAGTAATTAAAGTTATTGAAATCAATGTTTGTATGAGAGCAAGTTATCTCTTCAGACTGAGTCCAAACATGTGACTGCCATATAGGGAAAGTGGCTGGTTCTTATAGTAGCTGGGGAGGAAGAGGCGGGACCAAAGGTCAGAACCGGAAGTGTGAGCAACGGAAGGGAGGTTCTGGAAGTAGAGATGGAATTAGGCAGGCTTCTATTTGAAGGATCTGGATGAGAGGGAGAAAAAGGCATTAGTGCATTCTGTCAAGCCCTGCTCCGACTTACCATGTTCAGCCGAGCCCACTGACTGCCTCCTATGCACTCGTGTGTGACAAATTCATGACGAGGAATCGTTCAGACCCTGGGCAATGATAAAATATCGTGCAAGCAGAAATAGAGATATCTGCAAGATCGATATGTAAAGGCAAAGAAAAAACTTTGTGGGGAAAAAGCCAGGGGATTCAGCTGACACGCAGTCTTGTGCTCTGAACACTTGACCTATAAACAGACCAGCGTGCACGTCCAGTGTGTGTATGAATGTATCTGTGGTTGTCTACACCCAAGTATAGACGGGTCTATAGTAGCCTATACATATTAACTCTTTCAGGGCTGATGTCGACTTTTGTCAAAAGGAAGAGTTGACAATGGTAATCAACCATTAACTGTGACAAAACCAACCATTATGTTGGACTCTCATTGCTAGAAGGATAGTTAGATTCATTGGTTTGACCGAGATTCCCTGCACTCACGTGAGTAGCAAGACACACACAATGGCAAAAATGGCACTGATATCTGGCGAGAGATCAAAGCGAATGCGAAAACCAAAATACTCTGTGGACGAAGTCTTGCCTATTATCTCTGAACTGGACTATGACTTGTTGGACTCAGATTTTGATACAAGTGATCGAAACGAATGTGAGGTTCCAGGTTCAGCTGATCGGTCCCCAACTAGTTGTGGTACTGACAGTGTTCACCAGGGAGGATTGCCACTTAACCATGATAAGAGGTAGATACCTGATTGTAATGCACTGCGACCGTGACCGCCAATGCCGCTGTCCCAGCCATGTGAAGAAAGCCTGGCAGCAAGCTTGCCACTCATTCTTGGCAAACTGGCAGCCACAGCATGCAGTAACAGAAGTTTTATGTTGATTTCTGTGTGAAACCATCATTTTTTTGGAAAAAATATTCAGCTCTCAAAGAGTTAAAAATGCATATTTTGTCCACATATCAGGAACCTTTACAAAGACCACAGAACTAATTTCATATGTAAAGAACCCTTCTCAGAATGAGACGGCTCTTTGTCAATCAGTGGTTCAATGAGGAACCACACACCCCAGGAAAGTGCCATTAAAGAATTGTCATGTTTAGGAGTGCAGCTGTTGTAAAAACTTGACCTAAACTTGGCTGAATTATCTTGGTATGGAGTTTGCTTTTTTCATGGGTTTGTATTCCACCTCTCCTGATTTTTAGCAGAATCTGAAGGCCTGCAAGTTGATCCTACATGAATTTGTATTTGTGTGTGTATGTGTGTGTATGTACTGAATAATCAAAAAGGCTTTAACGTCGTTATTCTCCTTTTGCAACTTCTGAAAATGCATGATAGTGATTATTAGTATTTCTTTAATTAAAATATGTAAATAAATAGCCAAAAGCATAGACTGCTGATGTATTAACAAAACTGGAATATTGTTTTTTTCAGAACTGAGAGATCTAATAGGAAACGCTTAGATATAAGTAATGTCATGCATGGACTAATTTGAAACATGTGTAACAAGTCACTAATTAAATGTTATTTATTTTGTGCATACGTTCAACTGACCTTCTTTAACATGATGCTTTCAGCAAATGTTTCTTGTTTCTATAGTTTCTAATGTAATATTTCAAATGTTTCTAATGTAAAGGCAATTTTAGCTCTTGAATCAAAATGTTATTTGTTTGGATACTAATAGAGTTAAAAAGCCCTAATTAATTGCATGATAAGTCACTGACACTGCACTGTAACCCTTACTCCACGCTGCTGATTTAATGCACAGAGCTAAACCATTCACTTAGCCACTCTCTTCGAGTCATAGTATATATATATATATAGTATTCAGTATATACAAAGGGTAGTAGCTCATATAGTACACGGGCGGCACGGTGGCACAGTGGAAGCGCTGCTGCCTCACAGTAAGGGGACCTGGATTCACTTCCCAGGTCCTCCCTGCGTGGAGTTTGCATGTTCTCCCCGGTTTCCTCCAACAGTCCAAAGACATGCAAGGTTAGGTGTATTGGCGATCCTAAATTGTGCTTGGTGTTTGGGTGTTTGTGTGTATGTGCCCTGTGGTGGGCTGGCACCCGGCCAATGGTTTGTTTCCTGCCTTGCACCCTGTGTTGGCTGGGATTGGCTCCAACAGACCCCCATGACCCTGTGTTAGGATATAGCAGGTTGGAAAATGACTGACTGACTGAGTGGCATATAGTACACATACATCACAGTGCTGTACGTATATAAACCCTTGACACACTTGACTTATCTAAAAATCTCTGCACAGGTTGAAAATTCACTTTATATAAAAAGGATGATCAGGCTGATTTAGGGTAACTACCAGCCACCATGCATCATAGAAAAATAATGAAAGCAACTATTAGGAAGAAGATGAAGCATAGCATCTCCGGTGTATTAGCAAATACTTGGTATAAGTTCAGATGGGGCGGTTAAGGTATATTATGTTCCACTGGAATTATGTGACGAAATTAGAAAAGTATATGATCAAAGAGATGCAAATGATATTATTTCCCTTGATTTTTAGAAGGTTTTTCATTAGGTACTCCTTGAGAGTTCAATAATAAAACTAAAAGAAGTGGGCATTCAGTTCATTCCGTGTAAATGGGTACAAAATTGGTTTAAACACAGGAACGAGATGAACCTTTTCAGAATTCAGTGATGGTAAAAGTGGTGACCCTCAGAGATCAGTGCTGTGGCTGCTGCTCTGTTACATACATGATTTAAATAAGAAAGTAAAAAATAGGCTGATCCAGTTTGCAAATGATACTAAGTTAGGAAAATGAGCAGCAAATATAGAATCAGCTGAATTGTTACCGAGAAACTGGGACAACACACAGGCTTGGGAAGATCTGTGGTGAATAAAATTTAATGTAAGCAAATGTTAAACTCAGCAAGGAAAAAATTTAAATTTGAATATACAGTGGGAGATTTGAAACTTCAAAGCACACATTATAAGAATGACCTGGGAGTCATAGTGGACTCTTTATTATCCACACACAGTGTACAGAAGCAATCAAACATAATGTGTGGAGTACAAGTCAAGGGAAGTTGTGCTTCAGCTACATAAGTCACTAGTGAGAACCCATCTGGAATACTGTGTGGACATAGCAGCAATAAAGAAGTGAAACAGTCCTTGACAATGTAGACGTAAAATCTCATAAAAAACAGGAACATGTAAATTCTACACAAGCAACAATTGGACATGGAATTTGACTCCAAAAATGATTTGAACCCCATTGAACAGCAGTACTAATATCTGTGTCACCAATATTTCATATAACTTCTACTTTTAATATGATTTCCCATTTTTCTTTGATTCAGAAGAAAATATACTCATACATCATCATTACCAGCATTGCTACAAAGTTAGTATTTTATATAAATTTTCAGTCACACCGTAAAATAATTTTGTTGAAAAAAAGAATAGACTAACTGGTTTCATTGGTTCTGATCTCAAACTGAATCCATGATATACAATTACTTTTGTATCATATCTTTTTAGGTGCATTTACATACAATGTGAAAAGCACCTACTGTGGTTGCTATGTCTGTCCACGTGAAACAGCTCTGCTGCCAGTGGACCAATTTTGTTGCAATTTGGCACATTTACCATCAAGGAAATTTGTCAGCAAAGTTTAGTTTTAATTAGGATATTTCAAAAAGAGTGCACTGTACAAAGTTGGGAAATTTGAAAATCTCTCTATGAAAAGCATTAGTGGATTTGCAAACTCATTTACCTTTAAATAGGTGAAACATTCAGTGCGACCACAATTATGGATTCGTTTGCCATTTCAAATTTACCATGAGAGTGTTCGCTCCAACTTATATATTTTATATATTTTCCACTTTTACTCATTCAACGGCTATCCCTGATGATAAAATGGATTCAAAATACAAGTTAGTCAAACACTGCGAGAGGCATACACATGCAGGTTGCTTGTAACCCAGCTCACTTGTCCTGCCACTTGATGTAAGTTAACCATACAAGAAAGAGGAAAAAAAGTCACTTCTTTAGAAATGAACGTAAGAGGAAAGAAATTAAGTAAGCGCCAATCTGTAAGGATGGAGCGAACAAATATGTACTACAGCTACATTATCTGTGTGTTATTTAAGTCAGAATTTCTTTGACACTTTTTAAATTTCTCAGCAAATCTGCAGAGCTGCTGTTTTACCTTGAGACTCTTCCAATAGGGAAATACTTTCAAAAATGTTACAGTGGTGTGAAAAACTATTTGCCCCCTTCCTGATTTCTTATTCTTTTGCATGTTTGTCACACAAAATGTTTCTGATCATCAAACACATTTAACCATTAGTCAAATATAACACAAGTAAACACAAAATGCAGTTTTTAAATGATGGTTTTATTATTTAGGAGAAAAAAATCCAAACTACATGGCCCTGTGTGAAAAAGTAATTGCCCCCTGAACCTAATAACTGGTTGGGTCACCCTTAGCAGCAATAACTGCAATCAAGTGTTTGCGATAACTTGCAATGAGTCTTTTACAGCGGTCTGGAGGAATTTTGGCCCACTCATCTTTGCAGAATTGTTGTAATTCAGCTTTATTTGAGGGGTTTCTAGCATGAACCGCCTTTTTAAGGTCATGCCATAGCATCTCAATTGGATTCAGGTCAGGACTTTGACTAGGCCACTCCAAAGTCTTCATTTTGTTTTTCTTCAGCCATTCAGAGGTGGATTTGCTGGTGTGTTTTGGGTCATTGTCCTGTTGCAGCACCCAAGATCGCTTCAGCTTGAGTTGACGAACAGATGGCCGGACATTCTCCTTCAGGATTTTTTGGTAGACAGTAGAATTCAGGGTTCCATCTATCACAGCAAGCCTTCCAGGTCCTGAAGCAGCAAAACAACCCCAGACCATCACACTACCACCACCATATTTTACTGTTGGTATGATGTTCTTTTTCTGAAAAGCTGTGTTCCTTTTACGCCAGATGTAACGGACATTTGCTTTCCAAAAGTTCAACTTTTGTCTCATCAGTCCACAAGGTATTTTCCCAAAAGTCTTGGCAATCATTGAGATGTTTCTTAGCAAAATTGAGACGAGCCCTAATGTTCTTTTTGCTTAACAGTGGTTTGCGTCTTGGAAATCTGCCATGCAGGCCGTTTTTGCCCAGTCTCTTTCTTATGGTGGAGTCGTGAACACTGACCTTAATTGAGGCAAGTGAGGCCTGCAGTTCTTTAGACGTTGTCCTGGGGTCTTTTGTGACCTCTCAGATGAGTCGTCTCTGCGCTCTTGGGGTAATTTTGGTCGGCCGGCCACTCCTGGGAAGGTTCACCACTGTTCCATGTTTTGCCATTTGTGGATAATGGCTCTCACTGTGGTTCGCTGGAGTCCCAAAGATTTAGAAATGGCTTTATAACCTTTACCAGACTGATAGATCTCAATTACTTCTGTTCTCATTTGTTCCTGAATTTCTTTGGATCTTGGCATGATGTCTAGCTTTTGAGGTGCTTTTGGTCTACTTCTCTGTGTCAGGCAGCTCCTATTTAAGTGATTTCTTGATTGAAACAGGTGTGGCAGTAATCAGGCCTGAGGGTGGCTACGGAAATTGAACTCGGGTGTGATACACCACAGTTAGGTTATTTTTTAACAAGGGGGCAATTACTTTTTCACACAGGGCGATGTAGGTTTGGATTTTTTTTCTCCCTAAATAATAAAAACCATCATTTTAAAACTGCATTTTGTGTTTACTTGTGTTATATTTGACTAATGGTTAAATGTGTTTGATGATCAGAAACATTTTGTGTGACAAACATGCAAAAAAATAAGAAATCAGGAAGGGGGCAAATAGTTTTTTACACCACTGTATGTTTGTGAGATTTGAACTACATTTAGTCACAGACAAACCATAGCCAACAACTAACAATAGGACGCAAGTCAAGGTCTTTGTCATGTTATTTGAACTGGAATGTGCTATCTTTGAATGTTATTGCACCACCACAAGACTATGTAGGCGATATTTTAACTAGATGAGCTTGTAAGGTACTGTTAAAAGCATGTAATTGGTTGTTAGTCTGTTAACATGTGTTTCAAACAAAAACAGTGATAGCTTACTGTGACAGATAGGGGGTGCTGTCGTCCCCTTGAACCCTCAGATCAGTCGCCAGACACCAGGTAAAAGTCCAAATATAATTTTTATTTAGACAAATACGTGCACAAAGCACCCTCCTTTCCACAATACTCATTAACTACAATACAATCACTAATAAACAATAATCCTCCACTCCCAGACGCGTTGCCACCCTGCCACCCAGCTCAGCTCGACGTCTGGGATTTCCCATAGTTCTTTTATATTGCCTGACCCGGAAGTGTTTACAATCCTTTAGTCCATGTGACTTCCTATCACTTCCAGGTCAGATAAAAAGTCTTCTTCTTCATCCCAGAAGTACATCATTTCCCCTGTCGCTTTGCCTAAGACGTACTTCTGGGTTATATGGCACAAATGATTCTCTGGGCCTCCCTGCAGCGTCCTCTGTTGGCTCCTGTGGTATCCAGCAGGGCTGTAAAGGAAAACTCCACTGTCCATGATTCCCTGCTGGTATTCAGGACACCTCCATGCTGCAGTGAGAGCTCCACCTGGAGGCCTGGGGGTATTGGCCAGGATTACTGGCTGGCCATAGTCCACATTACTTATTCTTTGACTTGGTAACTAAACTTGGCAAGTACAAAATGTAAAATGCCCAAACTTTCAAATCAGTTGATGAAGTCCACAGATGAACTCCGATGCTGTGCATACATTTTCTAACTTGTTTCACCTTCTGAGCAATTTTAAACTTTAGTTCTTTGACCTTTTCATTTTGAGATGTAAATGCTTCAGGAAACATATGCATGGCAGTAGATCCTGCTTTGCACTTTTTAATAAGTAAATAGGCACCAAATCAGTACGCTAAATGAAGATTCAGCATAAAAAAAAACATTGTGTCAGTGGCTAGAAGCAATAGGAGCAGCTGTGCTTAAATTCTGCTGAGCTAAAATGACCTACTCTAAATAAACATTTTAATGCTTTCCATTTGTAGCAAGACCTCTGGGCAGTAACAGTGACCTCTAAAAAATGCATTATTATGTCCAACAGATTAGATATGACCTCTGATGTCTGACATAATCCAAAAATCCAGGCATGTCGGTCATATATTATTTCACACATGCTGGGTAAAAAAATAAAGGCAGTATAAGAGCTCAGGAGACCCATGTACAGTTCAGTTAATGCCTACGGCCTACATGAAACCACACATTTGTTAAAACTGGTGCTAAGAAATCATACTCTGTCATCGCCACAGCTCTACAGTGTCCATCCATCTTTACTGGGCAGTTTTTCTACTTAGACATGTGCACCCTCAGTAGGAATGGTCTGACAAAAAAAAAATAAGATGATAAGGCCATGTGCTTGGCGTAACTTTATGAGTGAAGCAGAAAACTGGAAGTTCAAATGTGTCCATTGGTGGAAACCAGTCTCTGTTTATAAATAAGCCAGAAGACAGTTGTAATTTTGGTAGGTTTATCTGAATTTTTTTTTCTGTTGTAATGCAATATAATTTTTACATAACTAATAAATTTCTCAATGTGGTCACTGTCAGTGATTTTTTTTTCCTTAATTTTTACCCACCCTGATTATGTATGCTCAGTTGATGTTGATCTCAGTAGGATGATTTAGTGCCACAAATAAGCTTGAAAGCTTGCCTTCAGACTGTTAAATTGTACCATAATCCTTGAAAGTGGCCATCTTAATTACAAGGAGTGGATGGTATGTATTAAAATGAGTAACTCTGTGAATTTGTGCTGATTGCAGTGAAGAATGGCAGCATGCTGTAAGAGAAAGACAAGACCACGACAAAAATTTGGGGTACCATTCTGGTAACCCTGTATAACTGAATGACTGGAAAACAAAAGAAAACATGTGACAGTTGTAGAGGTGTCTTCACAGACACAAGTCATAACATAAGTGATTCAAAATGGCTCATCTTCCGGCTTTAAGGCCTTCAAGCAGGAAGAAGAGGGTCCAGGTGGATGACCAGAAGTGATGTCTGAGGTGTTACAGCTGCCAATTTTCCAGTCGGCAGTGGAAGGAAGAGAAAAGGCATTGGGACACAGTGCCAACCCCTGGAGCAGTGGGGAATTGCAAAAACTAGAGCCCTTAAGTTGTCCCTGATACACCTGCATGTGACAATGCGTTATGACTCTGGGCTGTCATATGGAGAAACATAAGCAAATTAAATCATTGTCCAGCATATAGTACAGTATGTCAAACTTGATCTTTCATCTAACAGTAACATAGTATAAAAGGTATTATGTGGATCAGTAGCCAGGGGGACACCAGCCATGGAGAGTGGTTGTACCCTAGCCTAAACTAACCTATCATCCATGGATTATTTTTGATAAGCTCCTGCCTCTCATTACCCTAAAATAGAACAAAGTGGATATGAAAAAATACTTGAATGGTTATTTCTCTTGGAAATTGCCAAATGAAACATTGTTTGTCGGAAAATAGCAGTAAATTAAAGATCCATTTTAAATCAATTTCCTAATAATTATAATTGTGATGGAGATGTGAATAGCTGGCCGAGAAATAAAGAAAAGATCTAAAACTATTTGAACACTTATAACAGATATTTACATTTTGTATCAGTTTAACTAGGTGTCCATCTAGTAGGCCTGGCGTAAAATCAAGTTAATAGGGTAGGGCTTGTAAAATATTACTTGGAACTGGCTAAAGTGGCATTATTGTTATTATTAATATGTTCATGATAAAAGGGGTCTGTTAGTAAGTGCAGACCTGCTTTCTTGGGACTGGCAGGAAATGTAATTGATTGGGGACTTGGAAACCATCCCAGCAGATGCGATTGACTGCCAACAGACATCAGACAGTGAAAGGCTTGTGTGCTGCCTGCAGCCTTGGCTGACTGCCTGCAAAAGTTAAAAGAAAGAGAGAGAGAGAAAAAAAACTATGTGCATATCACCTCGTCTTTCTGCACACCACTGAGTTCAGGAAGCACATCTTGTCTTGGCATGAGAACAACAACGATGGCAAGATGCTTAGATCTATCGAACAGATCGATTAAAAGATAGTTTTCTGATCCTAGCAAAATCTAACAGGCACAACCTGTGTGTGAAGAATTTTCTTTACATAACCAGAAATGGGGGCCTTACCCCTTATACTGAAAGGTCAGATATGGTCACTATTGCTCCTCTGCTGTCACAGCATTGCATTCCACTCTGTGATGCTATTCTCCTTTTCCCTTGAAATCCTGGTTGGCAGTTACAGCTGCTGATCTTTATCTATACTGAGCACACTTTCATATCATTTTGCTTATCCTCACATTAAAGGTAGAACCTTCTGTAATGTCTACTCCTTTATAGTTTTTTTTTGTTCCATTGGCTGCTTTGGCTGAATTAATATTGTGCCTTCTTTCCACTTACCATATCTTCATTTATATATATATAAAGCTGACCCAGCATGTGTTGCAGCTGTGGAGGCGATTCTATCTGGTATATTATTCTGTACCCACAAATTTACTAACCGTAGTTAATGGCTGTTTTCTTGATGCCATGTGTCAGTTATCCAAGTTCAAACTTAAACTTTTACTTAACTCCTTATGAACAACACAATCAGACCTCAAATACCTCTCAGCAATCATGAAATTACTTGGTGTAATGGTTTCTAATTTACCTCTGAATTGATGCCTTAGTACAGAATAAAATGGAACCTCTCGCTATTAAATAATACCATTATGATCTGCTACCATAATTTGTTTGGCTGGTGTCGTATACTTACTTTGTAGCCAAAATGTCTAGCTCCATAATCTTCAAGTTAATTATACTTATGTGTTCTGCTCCAAGAAGAAACAGATACAGTGTAGGTCTAATCTGTGAAAAGCTGGTTATCTGTAAATGAAAATCTTTGGTGAAAGACAGTCTTAGAATTTGAAACATTCAATTTTGGGGAGAATCGTGGGGTACTGAGAAGTAGTAGGTGATGTGGTCACTTTACAGTGCTTGACCTCCAGGCTGTCTATCATCGAAATAGGCCTCTGTGTGGAAGTCCTCTGTGTGCATTTTCCCATCTTCAGTATGTGTTTCTCTCAAGGAAGATGCATTCTTCCTGCAGTTAAAAGACATTTTATGATGTCAGTGGGATTCCCTTAATCCATGGAATTAAAAGAAACACACTTGCTGTGTTTATTTGCACTCTGTAATGAACAGATACCGTGTTGTAGTGGGATGCCAGGACAAGCCAGAATAGTTGGTGACAAGGGGTGTTACAGAGAATGGGCAGAAACCAAGAAGTCCCAAAGAGTAAGAAATTTGTCATGGAAAGACTATCGTCAGTGAATCAGTGGGACATAAAAGAGCAGCATGGCGTTGGGGATGAAATGTAATTTATAGAAATGTCCCAAGCCTTGTAGATGGTAGCAAGAGGTTTGGGCCAATGTGCTGCTGGAACATCTGGAGCCACTAGAAGCTCTACACTGGGGGCCATGGGACTTGTATAAGACATTTCCGACTCCAGAAGTGATCTGGTGAGGTTCTCTAGATATGGTATGCATCAGTGGCATAAGTAGTCCTTCCAGTCAAACTTCCATTAAACTTAGAGACAAGAGATGAGTTTAGTTTAACTAGTGAGAAAAATAAAAACCATAGTATCACAGAGAGAAGGTGACAGAGAGGACTATATGGTACTGAGTTGTGAAATGGATCAGCTAACCTATTAAAATATAGGTAGTGGATCAATCAATTGAGTAAGAAAGCCCAGAGATGCTTTATTTGGTGTAGTTTTGGAGCTCTTATTGACAACCTGTCTCTCGTGATCTTTAAAATAACTTTTACGCTTTGGCCAACTTGGTTTAAGTTCTGTGCTTGGGGAGTGCTCAGTAACATCATCTGGCATCACATTATCTTTTGGGGGGTTCCTGTCTTGCATCCACCCAGGTTGCTGTATATCAAGTCTGAACTAAATAGGTGGATGGGACTGCATTTAAAACAATTAATATGTACAAAGATCAATGTATTCATGAAGAGAGAAACAGAATCACACATAAGACAACTCAAATACCTTTGTTTATTCCGTTCTACTCTCCAGTTATCTCTGATGGCCAAAATTCTGAGCAAATTCTCCCTCTGCCATTGCATATTTGCAATTTGAGTGAATACACCACACATTTGTGAATTTACTGCACTCAGACAGAAAGAAAAAGCAACGTCAATCAACAGGAATCATCCACTGTACCCCTCTGCTTAAACTCTGACTCACTGCAATTTTATCCTCTACCTAATAATCCTTCATGATTTCACATGTGTCAGCCTTTATGAGTCAAATGCTTGTTATGACTATTATGGCCTGTCTATTGGATATCCAATTACTGTTTTCTAAAACATTTATAAGTACATACATAAACCCTTTTTTTTGCACAATTATAGTTTCCTATATTGTTATGGCCATTCAGCAGTATAAGCTCATGGGTGTCTGTCAAAATAGAAAATCATGCCCAAAGTTCAAAGTGCTTGTGGCCAACACATAAATTAACTTGCATGAACACAAGTCACATTTCTCCGTAAAAGGGCCATGTGCAAGAGATGTTAAGTGCTTTGATAAAGGTGTTAATTTCAAATTGTCACTCATACATGCTGATGCGACCCACCGAGTACTTCATAAAACATGTGCCATGTGACTCAGTTAGTTGAACAGGCATTCCGTATTCAAATCTGGGAGCCTGGAGCAATTTTTTTATTTGCATGCTGAAAGATGTGAGTTGTTTTGATTCTGAAAGCAAATGTGCTTGAGGCACACATCAAAAGATGACAAATGCCTATATGCCATTCGGAAACCAGCTCCCTGATAATTTATGCATCCCCATCAATCACAGTCTCAGTGTGAGCAGAATTTACATTGATCATGCGCTAGTGGAACTCTCTTGTACATCAAGCTGATACCGCACAGACGTTCACACCCATCATGATGTGATACCATATGTCAGATTAAACAATTCCGAATTGAGAAGGAATTTAGATAAGAGACGCAGAAGCAGAAGACTAACTTTAAAAAAGAATTTGAAACAACTGTGGTGGAGGTATTTGGAGTAATTCTGAGTATCACTGAAATAGATCAATACTGTGTTGTAGAATTGCTGTTTTGCAGAAAATGGTTGCCTTTTAAGCATTTATTTGTTAGTATATAATTATTTACTGCTAACAGAACACAATCTTTTAACTTTTATTTTAGTTTAGACTCATTGTTTCTTTAATTCTTACCCAATTATATTCAAAGTCTACAAATCCCATAGATGTGCATATGTATTATGATTTTAGAGCCTTAACAGAAGCCATTTTATTTTTCTCGTTGGCACTGCCACTTTCTGTCATTTGCTTTGGTCATAGCCATGACAATGTTTCTTAGAATTCTGTGGGCCAGCCTGGCATGTGACTTTCATGACTGTATAATGGTCAGAGAGTTGACATTTGGTTTATCCAAGATTGCATAAAAGTTGCATTATTTGGTAATGTAGTACTCTGTAGTATGTTTCTCATTTAAACAGCTTATTTTCTGACTACTTAACTGCATTTTTTATTTAGTTCCTTGGTTTGACAAAATAGACTTGATTCCTTGTTAATGAACTGTGCTGGGCTCTGGTTATGTCTCTTCTCCCAGTCCTTTTCGAAACATCTTTTACATGTGATTTAAAGACATGATGTATACCACCTTACAGGGCATTTACAACATGTCCATGCTTCTGGACTTCAGCAAAAAAATCTTTTTTATGTTAGCTTGTGCAAAATACTTTTATGTAGCTATAATTGTGAAACGTTTTCTGCCACTAATTGTGGTTAATGTTTCGTGCTTTTTGGTTTTGGTTTCTCTAAGTGTTTGGCTTTTGACCTTGGTCTGGTTTTCATATGTTAATTTCCCTTTCACCTCCTGGTCCATCCGTTTTTATTTATATTAGTGATGAAAAACTGGAAACTTCCAGGAAGGCATTTCATTGAGCAGGACTAATCCACTAAAAATTCTAAGATTAAGCAATAGCACCTCTTGTTCAGAGGAAGACATTGGTGTAAGTTTGGTTAAAGTGGCAGCACTACATAGTTCACTCCTGTCTATCTGAGGTGCATTTCAAAGGAGACGTGATGAACTGATGCTTACGTGACTCTCTGCTTTTGAAAGGGGAAATGTTTGAGCTGCATTTGCTACATGCTTGTGCCCTTTTTATAAAATAACACAAAAAGCGGTACCTAACAGAGTATCATACAAAGAAGCCATGGCAGTTAGAAATGGGTCATCACCCTTAACTGACAGTGGAACATCAGTGTAAAGATGGCGGGGATCAGACTACGTTTACCTAACATTCAGCTTTTGCAGTTTATATTCAATTGTTCGTCTGTTTTTTCACCCACGATTAGTGAGATGATGCTTTGATCTTTAAGGTCAAGTTTAAATAGTTACACTTTGGAAATGGCAAAAATACAAATGAAAGTGGGGAGTCATAATATTGATTGCTGTTGCCTTACAGTTCCACAGTCCTGGTATTCAAATTCATTTGTCAGATCACCTCTCGTTGGCCTGCACTACAATGTTGCTAGCAACCCTACCCAAACTAAGTTTAAAATGGCAGCACCAACAAAAGACTAAAAGGTATTGCAATAAGACAGTCAAATAAATAAAAACATTTCAAATAAACTTATAATCGGCTTCAGCGCATGTCAAAACTCTTACTGCAAAAAAGGAATTCCAAAAAAATGTGCATAATAAGCAAGGAACCTAAATCATAACATACATACAGTAAATGTGAAAGTATTTTCACTTCTTTGTAAAGAGTTGCTGGCTTTTTTTGCCCCATCTATAGCTTGGGATGGCTAGCCCACTTGCCCAAATGAAAATCTTTATTAGTTTTAGTTGTTTCAATCAGATCTGTTCCTGACAGAAAGATTAATCATTTTTACATGAGGATTTAGGATGGCTATTTATTTTTTATGTAATCTCAATCAGGAGATATGCTAATAAAATGGTGGCTTTTGCATTTTTTTTGTTGTTTTGTTTGTTGTGCACATTGTACACAGGTCTTCTTTACAAGTTCTAATGTTATTTATCTTATATGTTATACTTTATACTTTTTATATTTTATTGTACTACGAAGTTGAGAGAGAAACAGTATTTTAATTCTCCTGTATGTTCTCCACATATAGTGAATTGACAATAAAAGGCTATTTGATTTGATTTGATTTGATGATATAGCCAGGGTGTTTGTCCTGGCTCAAGTTTATTTTTTGTATTTTATTATAATTTCACATATTATGTTAATTCTGTTTTTGGTTTTATTCTTGTATTTAGGTAGGGTTCTTTATAATTACATTTACATTTATTCGCTTAGCAGATGCTTTTATTCCAAGAGACTTATGAAAGAGGTCAACATAATCGAGTAAGCATAAGTGTTGAGGACTGTTTTGAAACAATTGTTACAGGTCAAAGTTACAAAATTGATCACCAAAAATGAAGAGATCAGAACAAAATGCAAGCGAATTTCAATTCCTAGGTTATTAAAAAACCTAACCGTATCAGTTAGACAGAAATTCAGCAAAGGAGAGTCTTTTGAGAGTCAATTACTTCTTAAACACATTGAGGGAGTCAGGGTTTCAAACAGAAGAGGACAGTTCATTCCACCAGCTAGGAGATACACATGAAGAGTCTGGATTGAGGATTGATGCCATGCAGAGGTACCATCCCCAGATGCTGTTCATTAGCAGAACTGAATGAGTGAGGGAGAGCTTAGGATCTCACAATGGTCTCTAGAGATATATCAGTGTTTCTCAACCTTGAAGTATTTGCGACCCGTGTTTTCATAACTGTTTTAATCGCGCCCCCCTAACATTTTTTTGAAATGTAGATGCATATTTTATTAAAGCTACTTAACTTTTATCGACATTTATCTAACTCTCTATTTATTGTTCTAGTATCAGAATGTAGTTTAAGTTAATTTGTTTTGGTTTCAACAGATGGCTTTTTCATATTTTTAATTCTTGTTTTCTTTTTTTCACATCTTCACGCCCCCCTTTTTGTTGCCACAGGTTGAGAACCACTGTATTATATATACTGTATGTATATATATTGAGCTATTGACTAATCCGAAGACAAGCATCAAGGATTTGAACTTAGCACATGCTGCTACAGGTGGTCAATGTAGTGATTTGAAAAGAGGAGTGACGTGTGCCCACCTTGTCACATTGGCAGCATATAAATCTGTTATACTCTTGTTGTTATTATGGTTTTTATTGATGTGGTTTTGTTTCATTTTGCTCTTAGGTTTTAGGTTTAGTATACAGTGATCCCTCGCTATATCGTACTTCGACTTTCGCGGCTTCACTCCATCGCGGATTTTAAATGTAAGCATATCTAAATATATATCACAGATTTTTCGCTGGTTCGCGGATTTCTGCGGACAATGGGTCTAGTGTGGGAGAGTTTCTATGGGCTTAAAATATATAAAAATAACCATAAAAACATATGGTTTCTACTTCGCTGATTTTCACCTATCGCGGGGGGTTCTGGAACGCAACCCCCGTGATCGAGGAGGGATTACTGTATACCGTATCCCAGCAAGCATAGGATATATTTATTGTTTTTGTTTTTAGCCCACCTTTTGCATGTGGAACCTAAGGAGGCAGGGCCACCTCATTTGGCAGCTGAGCTACTGGCCCCAGCAGTACTAATCCAAAGTATAAGAAGGATTAATAGCTTCGGCATTGCGCTTTTGACCTTTGAGTCCTGTCTGTAATTTTGTGCTTCTGTTTTTTTGGATTCCTGGTTTTGACCTTTGCTATTGTGAAAGCTACGGATTCTGATTTTGGTGATTATTAGGTTTGTTTGCTTTAGGTTTTTTACTTTATTAGGCAAAAACTAATTTTGCTGACCTAGCTGTTTTTGGAATTCATTTTGTCAATAAATAAACTTTCAGTTACTGAAGGAAATTTGATTTTGAACCAGATGTTTAACAATTTTTCCGTTTATTCTTTTGTGGTGAAGATTTTTGATGTTTAATTAGCATTAGCCGTGTTTCTAGGCCGGTGTAGGTTGAAGCCTACCACTCGATTAGGGGTAAGGCTGCCTGGGGTGAAGCCAATCTAGGTTCAGACCTGATTTAAGTGCAGGTCTGGCCTTTTATGTGCTTTTTGAAGGTTTGCACTCTTCGTTGTTCTTCATTGTGGAAGGAAATACAAGAGTGTGTTACAGCATATTTTAGAGGCAAAGTGATTTTCAGGATAAAGTAAATAAAAAATACTTGTAAGAAACAACTAAAAACTCGTTAATGCCAAAATATAATTAATATTACTAGTGTAAAAAAGTCAAGCTTTAATGAGATTATTTACAGTAAAAGCTTACTCAGGGCAGTATTTTTCATTCTTGCTCATCTCACAGTATACACAAACAGATTAGTTGCTATGTTTTTTAAAGTGTGAGAAACATTTTTTCAAGTTAGGCTATCAAGATTGTGACCTGTTACTTCAAGCAGTGTATGTGCTTCAAGCATGCCAGAGCTTATTAACAACTGTGCTTCATTATTATTACCTATTTTCTGTACATATCATTGCATGGAGCTCGAGACCGAGGGCGATTGATGGTCATTTTATATTTCTTCCATTGAGGTGGAGAGGTTGGAATGGAAGAAATTGATTCTGTGGACAGGTGTGCTTTACACACATAACGAGTATGTGTAATTGATCGATCGATTGATTGATTGATTGTAATATGTGTGCCACATGGGCACACAGCCAATGGCTGGGTTGTAGGGGATCAAATACTATTTCTCTCAATGACATGCAGATCAATTTATAACTTTTATGTAACGTGTTTTTTCTGGATTTTTGGTTGATCTGTCTCACTCCATTAAAATTAAACTACCATAAATATTAGGGGCTGTTCATTTCTTTGTAAGTGAGCACACCTACAAATTCAGCAGGGGATCAAATCCTTATTTCCCCCACTGTAAGTAATTAATTCCAGAAGAGTGAAGGCCACAGCCTGTACTGATTACAATGGACATCATTTCATTAGGAGGAACATTTACACATAAACCCATATTCAGTAATACAGGAACAATGTGATGCTACCCGCTAACTTATACTGGAAGTCTTTGGGATGTAGGATGAAAACTGGTAGACTTGGAGAAAAATCCACACAGACACCAGAAGATCATCTGAATTCCATACTGACAGTGGCTCAGTTGTGGTATGAAACCACTCTCTGGGAACTGTAAGGATGCAATATTAAACACCGCACCAAAGTGCCATCTCCACACCAAATAGGTCAACCGAAAAAGAAAATAACAGGCAAAAACAATGAAGACACTAAAAATATAGAGTGCAAGGGTCGTTGGAAAGGTAAGTTAAAAATTCAGTAATCTAATACCTTATTAATAATTTCATTAGATCCTTCACCGGGATGTCACTGTAATTGACTTAAACATCTCAATACACATAGTATAGTCACAAATTCTCTTAATCAAGTTCATCGTTGTGAGAGGCAGCATCTATCCCAGTAGTACTGGAAGCAAAGAATCAAACAACCATGGAAAGTGAGGCTCTCCACATTAGGCATAATTGATCTAAATGATAAGTAATAATGCACAGGTTCACTTTCTTATGTTCTGTCTATGGTCATCTTATAGGTATCAATTCAGCAGATGGTTTTCCTATAACGTAATAAAATACAATAGAAGCAAGAAGAAAACTTCTGAATATTGTATGCAAAAATTTTTATGGTGGATACACATTTGGCTGCCATCTCTAATTAACCATTAAGAATTTCTGCCTCAAAATAGACATTCTTTAAAAAAAAATGCAGAACACACATCAGTATGAGAGCAGTTTCAATAACTGTTTTTCCCCAGTGAATTCAAATTGGGCAGTCCACATGGAATAGATTTTGAATTATTGCAGCATAAATTAGAATACACTGTAGTTTTGCTTTTTAATTTAAATTATGCTAAATTTTAGTGAAAGCAAACTGAATGTTATTTTAAGGAAAAACTGTAGCATTTTGTATATTTAAAATGAGATACTCTGTTACAGTAAGTTTAACAACAGAGAATGCAAGGAAATATCATTATATGAAACTAAAAAAACATTTTCATAAGAATACACCAGTCAGCTCAAGAAACGTTTACAATTTCTACTCACCAGGGGCCTCATGTATAAAACCTTGTTCAGATTCCATACTAAAATTTTGCTTCTGCTTGAAAAGGCAAAAATGGTGTATGTGCACCAAGTGTCATGCTAAATTCATTTTTAAATCATAAATCAACTTAAAGCTATTCACGTGTACATGTGCAATTAGCTCCTTCCCATCACCTCCCACCATTACCACCACCATAAGGCTTGAAAAAATCTTTTTTTGATATTTTTAAAATCTTAAATCTATACTAATAAAAGGCAAAGCCCTCACTCACTCACTCACTCACTCACTCACTCACTCACTAACTCATCACTAATTCTCCAACTTCCCGTGTGGGTGGAAGGCTGAAATTTGGCAGGTTCATTCCTTACAGCTTCCTTACAAAAGTTGGGCAGGTTTTATATCGAAATTCTACGCGTAATGGTCATAACTGGAAGCTGTTTTTCTCCATTTACTGTAATGGAGATGAGCTTGAACGCCGTGGGGGCGGAGTTTCGTGTGACATCATCACGCCTCCCACGTAATCACGCAGTACATAGAAAACCAGGAAGACCTCAAAAAAGCGCTGAAGAAAACATGCATTATATAATTGAGAAGGCAGCGAAACAATAAGAAGCGAGCGAGTGACATATACAACCATGTTCATGAGTTCTGCTACTTCGGAAACAAAGCACGATGTAAACCTACACTTTAAATTAAGTTCATAGACAGGCTGCCGCTGGCGTTTGTAATTTAGTGCCTGCCCATATAAGGCCGTCCGTCAGCGGCAATCCAATAGCAAACTCCCACTAAATATTCACGGGTGAAGGACTGTGTTTATGGAGAGGAAGATGAGATGGTCAGGGTGGTGTTTGACACAAACTCAGCGAAACTGCGAGAGAAAGTTTTAAGTGCCAGGACTAAGGTAACATTAAATACAGCCATGGACATAGCACGAGATGGCACCAGCACAGCTGGGAACCTTCGATGCATGTACACCAAGCGGCTCACGTGAACTGACGCAGTGCAGAGATAAAAGCAACAGTTCCAAAGAGCTGAACAAAACCGAATTACACAATTGAAAAGGCAGCAAAAAATATGAAACGTCTGATAAGCATATTCATAAATCCAGCTACTGCGGAAACAAAGCACACGGTGGAAAAGTCAATGTCCGCTAAAGGAAGACAGTGTAAAAAAACCGTGCATGCAGTGTGTCAGGTCTCAGATAAAGAAGAAGACGAGCTGTTTATTGATGCAGTAAGAAACGAATCGATGAAAGAAACCTGTCATCTTTACAACGATTGACAAACACGGAATGTAACTTGAACACAACACATCCTACAAATACGAGCCTGATTGAAAGAAATAATGATAATCAAATCCTTGATGACAGCAACACTCAGTAACACTCACAAAACAAATACTGTATATTGACAGTCATGTTACGTTATTTTTAAAATGTTCCCTTTTCTTTTTCTAGCTTTTTTAACACACTACTTCTCCGCTGCGATACGCGGGTATATATATATGTATATATATATTCCGATCTACATACTCGAATAATGGATACTTTATTCGCCATCAATGATTGTTTTGGTAAAGCCATACTCAGTGTATTCATTAGATGAGCGGTAAAAAGTAAGAGCGAGGGAGGATGCAGGCTGTAGTGGCGTCAACTCTATCTGAATTGCGATCACATTTCAAAAATATATCTTTTCAAGTTCTATTTAGTCCATATTTGTCAAACTCAAGGGCCACGGGCCACATCCGCATGGCGTGTAATTATATCCGCCCGCAAGATCATTTTATATACTGTATTATTGTTATTAATGGCCCAGGTATATGAAGCGCTGGTAACACAATAAACTACAGATCCCATAATGCAGCGCTTCAGCTGCCTTGCCGAACACTTATTGCGAAGCTAGCTCACGCGATGCTGGAGAAAAGTTATTCTGAAAATAGAGCCTTTAAAAGCGATGGGAGGCTGAGTATATGTTTACTGAACCCGTGTGTCTCATTTGTGGAGCTAATGTGGCTGTAATTACAGAATTTAATCTAAGACGGCACTATGAGACAAAACATCAGGGTAACCTGAATGCAATGCAGAAGATACAGAAAGCAGAATAATTAAATAAGAATCTGACACTTCAGCGGACGTTTTACCCGTGCACAATCACAAAGTGATTTCAAGTGAAGCTGCTTTTATGAGACACAAATGCACCAGTGCAACTTTCCCTCTTTCCCTGTTGCCAAGTAATGTTAAACCAAGTCGTCACTACGGTGTTCCGCAATACGCACTTTGCTGATAAACTGAGCGCACTGAGTTTGCACGCCGCTTTGGTGACTTTGAAGAACAAAAAGTCCGTCTACATGCGGCTCGAACCTTGTGCATGTTTGGTAGCACATATCTGTGTGAGAAGCTCTTCTCAGTGATAAAGACTAACAAAACAGCACACAGGAGTCGCCTCACTGATGAGCACCTGCAATCCATCCTGAGAATCTCCACAACACAGAACCTCACACCAAACAGAAACGAACTTGTTGCCAAAAAGATGCCAGGCGTCCAGCTCTAAAATGACATATGAGCAAAGACAACTGAATGATTTGATTTGTTATTGCTGAAAGGAACACATTTTATTTATATTTCCAGGTTTTGTTATGCAGCATGTTCATATTTGAATTTGTATAATTTTGACAGGATATATTTTTATGGAGAGCAAAATCTTTTGGGATATTTAAAATCTAAGTTTATTTTTATATAAAATTACATAAGAGTAAAGAAATTTGAATGTTTGTTCTTTTAATGTTTACTTTATTTCTAACTTGTATAATTTAGACAGGATATATTTTTATGGAGAGCAAAATATTATAAGTTGTTTAAGGTTTGAGTTGATTTATTCAGGAATAATATTCCTGTCTGTTTTTACCATTCCTACCAAAGATATTTCTGTTGACTAAATGAAAATTCCTTCTATTTAAAATTTAAATAGAACTTGAACAAATACGATAGTTCATAATATCCACGCAGACTTGCACGTAAGAGCGGAGTTATCCATTTTAACAAGCAGCGTATTGCACTGATACGAAATAGCTGTGTGTGTATATATGTAGATATGTATGTATATGTATATATATGTTTATATATGTGTGTGTGTATGTATATATATATATGTGTATTTGTGTGTATATATGTGTGTGTATGTATGTATGTGTGTATGTATATGTATGTGTATATATGTAGATATATATATGTATGTATATACAGTGGAGGAAATAATTATTTGACCCCTCACTGATTTTGTAAGTTTGTCCAATGACAAAGAAATGAAAAGTCTCAGAACAGTATCATTTCAATGGTAGGTTTATTTCAACAGTGGCAGATTGCACATCAAAAGGAAAATCGAAAAAATAACTTTAAATAAAAGATAGAAATTGATTTGCACTTCATTGAGGGAAATAAGTTTTTGAACCCTCTAACAAAAAAAGACTTAATACTTAGTGGAAAAACCTTTGTTTGCAAGCACAGAGGTCAAACGTTTCTTGTAATTGATGACCAAGTTTGCGCACATTTTAGGAGGAATGTTGGTCCACTCCTCTTTGCAGATCATCTCTAAATCCCTAAGGTTTCGAGGCTGTCTCTGTGCTACTGTGAGCTTGAGCTCCCTCCATAGGTTTTCTATTGGATTAAGGTCCGGAGACTGACTAGGCCACTCCATGACCTTAATGTGCTTCTTCTTGAGCCACTCCTTTGTTGCCTTTGCTGTATGTTTTGGGTCATTGTCGTGCTGGAACACCCATCCACGACCCATTTTCAGTTTCCTGGCAGAGGGAAGGAGATTGTCGCTCAGGATTTCACGATACATGGCTCCGTCCATTTTCCGTTAATGCGATTAAGTTGTCCTGTGCCCTTAGCAGAAAAACACCCCCAAAGCAAAATGTTTCCACCCCCATGCTTGACGGTGGGGACGGTGTTTTGGGGGTCATAGGCAGCATTTTTCTTCCTCCAAACACAGCGAGTTGAGTTAATGCCAAAGAGCTCTATTTTGGTCTCATCAGACCACAGCACCTTCTCCCAGTCACTCTCTGAATCATTCAGGTGTTCATTGGCAAACTTCAGACGGACCTGCACATGTGCCTTCTTGAGCAGGGGGACCTTGCGAGCCCTGCAGGATTTTAATCCATTGCGGTGTAATGTGTTTCCAATGGTTTTCTTGGTGACTGTGGTCCCTGCTAATTTGAGGTCATTAACTAACTCCTCCCGTGTAGTTCTAGGATTCTTTTTCACCTTTCTCAGAACCATTGACACCCCATGAGGTGAGATCTTGCGTGGAGCCCCAGAGCGAGGTCGATTGATGGTCATTTTGTGCTCCTTCCATTTTCGAACAATCGCACCAACAGTTGTCACCTTCTCTCCCAGCTTCTTGCTAATGGTTTTGTAGCCCATTCCAGCCTTGTGCAGGTCTACAATTTTGTCTCTGACATCCTTGGACAGCTCTTTGGTCTTTCCCATGTTGTAGAGTGTGGAGTCTGCTTGATTGATTGATTCTGTGGACAGGTGTCTTTTATACAGGTGACTAGTTAAGACAGGTGTCCTTAATGAGGGTGACTAATTGAGTAGAAGTGTCTAACCACTCTGTGGGAGCCAGAACTCTTAATGGTTGGTAGGGGTTCAAAAACTTATTTCCCTCAATGAAATGCAAATCAATTTCTATCTTTTATTTAAAGTTATTTTTTCGATTTTCCTTTTGATGTGCAATCTGCCACTGTTGAAATAAACCTACCATTGAAATGATACTGTTCTGAGACTTTTCATTTCTTTGTCATTGGACAAACTTACAAAATCAGTGAGGGGTCAAATAATTATTTCCTCCACTGTATGTGTATATGTATAGATATGTATATATATGTTTATGTGTGTGTGTGTAAATATATATATATGACAACAACACTCATCACTCACAACAGTGACAAAACAATTACATTGACAATCATGTTACGTTATTTTCAAAATGTTTCCTTTTCTTTTTCATTGCTTCTTTAACACACTACTTCTCCGCTGCGAAGCGCGGGTATTTTGCTAGTACCATATACATTTGGCCGTGTTTCTAAGAGACGTATTTACCAAAAACCATGTGAGAGCACAGAAAATGAAGCTTTGGTGAATCTGAACTTGAGGTGTACATAACTAAAGTGAGGTGCTGCAAAAACATTCTTTGCGGGAGTCAGAAGTAAAAGAAAAAAACAACAGTGTGAGCAAGTGACAGCAGCTGAAGGGAGAGAGCAATAGCAGTGTGCCATTATGCAGTGCCTAGACCGCCATCAGTGCTGTGGAACCCATGCGACATGTGTTGACTGATGAGGTGCTGCAGACACAAAAAGAACTGATTCAGGCTGTTAATGCCTTGTGTCAAGCACACCATGAACTGAAGCAGGCTGAATGTGCAGAAGTGCAAGATTTTAAAAACATTCTTACTGAATATGTAAAAAAATAAAATTATTTTACAGTATAAATGTCAGTGTTGTGATACATACAAGTCACTTTACATTCAACGTACTCTACAACATGCAAATACCTTTGAATTGCCATTACAATGTTGCCCTGAGGGACAGGTTCTCTGTCACCCATGTTCTCATCTTGGTTTATGTCAAATGTCAGAGGCAGTCCACATTTCTGCACTATATTGTGCATGACTGAACAAGCTGTCACAATGCAGAAAACCTTTTTGGGATTGTACAGAAGTGTGCCACCCGACGAGTCCATAAAACTGCCATCTACACTTTAATCAACCAATTTTCCATTCTATCTCCAACCGTGTACAGGAGTGCCTTTCATTGTGCCTCCTGTCGCGTGATGTTTATAGGTTGGTAAGTGGCGTGAGGCTGTACTCATTGTGCAGTGCTATCATAAACCAACTGTCAGACACAGCTTGGCCCTGAAGTTTGCTTTTCTACACTACTATTTGATAAAATAAAGTATTCTTGGGCTAAGTCAGACCACTTCACAATTATGTTAGTTAGATACATTTGAGCTTCACATATTAGTTGTATATTAATAGAATGAAAGTGCTCTCTGTTTAAGAAAGCAAATTCATTCAGTGATGGTGCCTATTGACAATAGTCAGTTTCGCCAGTTACATTATGAAATTCAGCAAATGTTGCACACTGCCTTTTGATCTCAACTAGCTTGTTCTGCTCACAAGGAATTGGGCATAATAATTATACCATCCCATACAAATGGCATGACACAGCTAATAGGTGACTTGCAAGGTCAATCATTTAACTCTGAAAATCGACTGCCGCCAGATGCCCTATGGATGTTAACACCTGTAACAGAATAGGGATTGCATGATGTCTGTGTGAAGGTCTCTGTAATGTAGGCTTGATTTCAACACACAATTCCAAGAGGATGGTTCTAAAAAGTCTAAATTCTCATATAATTCTGTCATCATCATCATCAGCAGCAAAAAAATCATCACAATCTCTAAAAACTCGCTCCTTGCCATTGGCGATATTCTCCAAAACAGCTAATTCTGCCATTGCCAGTTATGTCGTACAACACGTAGCACTCCCTGCTTATAAAATACATAGGATACACACTAAGGCAATTAATGTTAAGCATATGCATTAGGAAATATTAGCAACGTTGAAGTCAGCTGTATTGAGGGAACATGTCAGTTAACTGATGTAATAAGTTCATGAACATCGAAATGTGACTGCCATGCAAAATAATTCGAGATTTTCTATTCACTTTATTGTCCTGCTACCTGAAGTTACTAAAATATAAACATCAAAAAAGTCTGTGTAAGACTTTCGGATAGTCAAAATTTGATGTATTGTTAAGCCAAATTTTAATCCAAGTTTGTGTTTTATAAGTCCTAATTTTTGGATAAGAAATGACTTTTACACATTTTCGAGTGTAGCACATTTTATACATGAGGATCCAGATGTTTATTACATCTTAAAATCAGAATCTGAAGGTCTTTAGCGTTATTAACCTGCAAAGTGCAGCTGCACAGCTTTGACAGAAGGACAATATTTACCAGGAGATGAATGCAGAGGGGCCGCACGGTGGTGTAATGGGTAGCGCTGCTGCCTCGCAGTTAGGAGACTTGGGTTCACTTCCCGTGTCCTCCCTGCGTGGAGTTTGCATGTTCTCCCTGTATCTGCGTGAGCTTCCCTCCGGGTGCTCCGGTTTCCTCCCACAGCCCAAAGACATGCAAGTTAGGTGCATTGGCGATTCTAAATTGTCCCTAGTGTGTGCCTAGGGGTTGTTTCCTGCCTTGCGCCCTGTGTTGGCTGGGATTGGCTCCAGCAAATCCCCATGACCTTGTAGTTAGGATATAGCGGGTTGGATGATGGATGAATACAGAGCCATAGATAAAGCTAAGACACAGCCAGGGAAAGAAGGAATTCAGAACAGGGAAAGGCTAACAAAATGCCAATAACCAAAGACTAATAAGTAGAAGAAAGATTCATTGTCAGAATAAATAAACACACATCAAAACAACAGCCTTCACTGGCTAAAAAAAAAATTGATTTGACAAAGGTTTTTGGGTCAAAATTAATATCGTCCATATGAATGAAGTCAGAGTCAACGTAGCTGTGCAAATTAAAATATTGTAGCAACCTCCACATACAGCATATTCAGAAGGAAGACACAGCCGGGCAAAGGAGTGATTGCAGAACAGTGTAAAAAGAATAGACAAATGTAAAACAAAAATGAAGGAAATTGAACAGGAAGTATTGACAATTACCTATAAACCTCTCATTGAGAGGTGTCCTGAGAGACACCCTGCACAGAATCCTCCTCCTCCACTTATGCTCATACCTCACCCTTATATACCACACCTTCCTGTCATCCCACGAACCATCCAAAAACCCCAGCCTCCTTTGTTCAGGGTACCACCCTTTTTTTTCCTTCTGGCGTCAATCATTTCCCTAACGATAGTGCCGCTCTCCGCTAGACTCAACAGTCACTAAGTTGCAAGGCTTCACCCTGGCCGGAATGCTACAGAATTCTTGTATCATCAATTCTTTGTCTTGTGATCATTAAGTGTTGAGTCATCCCCAAACCTAGAATAATACTAAGCATGAGAAAACATCTATAAACGTGATGTATATTTAAGGGGAAATAAAAATAAAGTAGTGTATACAGTATGTTGGAGAATTCAAAATAGCACAAGAAAACAATAAAGCCTAGAGCCTTTCTGGGTCTTCCAAAATGGCTGTTGAGCACTGAATATTAGGTGGAATGACTGGCTTACATGCCTACAAATGCAATATGGGACCTTTTATTTGCCTGCCATTTCTGTTTATTTGTCTCTGACTTCTCCACCTCCCACCAGAGTGGCATCTGCACACCCAGCTACACCCTAGCTAGTGCGTTGTTTTATATGCTGGTTTGGTGTTAGTTGTAGTCGTGCCCCAAAGTCAGGAATGACCTCCCATTTCCCCAAGGCAATCAAAGCTAGAACTCCATCTCATTTATTAGTTGTTTTTTGTCTCTCTACTGGTGCCTTTTTGTACTGTAAATGCCATGGTGTTCTGACTGCTGCAATTACTTACTGTAACTCAACTTCCATTTCTGCACTGCATGTCCTTTGATAAAATATACAGTCTAGTATTTAATTTATCTGTGTACATTGCTTTGCTTTTTATAAAAAAGACACATCTCCATTTAGGAGAACGTTTTTTGTTGGTTAGATAAAATGATAAGCTGTCAGGTTGAATGAATGTACTATGCATGAAACATTAAAGCGTATAGGTTTATTAAAATCAAAATAAAATAATATGAAAAATTTCTGATTAATTAAACACCCAGAAATTAATTTTAGTCCAATAAAACAGAGACGTGAAAGTAAATCACTGTACCTGACGAAAAACCTGTGATGATATGGAGAACGTGTTAAATAGACAGTGGTGAGCTTTCATACCCAGGTTCATGAAATAATGAAGCAAGAAAACATTCTGAAGTCTGCTTATTTTAGTTCAGCATCGACAGGAGCTTACAGTCTATCCCTTGGAGGCAATGGGCACAAAGCCTACTGGTACACACACACACACTCTGACATCCACACGGCTCCAGTTAAGAGTCACCAATTAAGTTAACTCATGTTTCTGGAAGTGAGAAGTTTCAGGACTGCTCAAAGAAAGATCCAGACACACACAGAGAATGTAAAATGTCTACACACAGCAACCCTGCACAAAATTCAAAACATGCTGCTCTGATTATTAAAAATAGGAAAGGAATTTTCTTTAAAACCATATTTTCAGATTATGTTAATATGCTGATTTTCAAAGCAGATTTTAGTATTAATGAGATGAGGTAAAATATTTTATAACCTTGCAAAACCTTTTTATGATCTTAGTATTAGGGATAAATGCTTTTCTTGCATCTTAATTGTTGTACCTATTTCTACATTATTGCAGTTTCTTTGTCAGTTGGTTAGCCTGCATTTTTAATATCATCATAATATTAATGGAGTATATGGAGATATAAAGGTGTAAGTTCAATATAAATATAAATTAATTTGACTCCACATATTTCAACATTGTATGATATTTATAATGCTTTTCTAAATACTCTGTGGACATAATATATAATAATATTCCCTCACTTGCTCTTTCAAAACCTGTTATTTATAGTGTGGAAGCAGGTGGCTTTAAATAATTGATGTGCAAGCTGAGACAGTAGAATGCATTTGAAGTCAGGTATTATTTGATCCCAGCAGCACAAGCTCATTTCCAATTAACGCATAAGAAGTTGTGATCTTTCACAAGTTTCTAACCAGTCATAACACCTCTAGCTCCTGAAAAGGAGAAAAGAAGTCTTGTGTCCAGATCATGGCGTGCACACTTTCGTTCCTAGCATTTAAGCAAAATGACTAGAGCAAGGGACAGAATGAGTGACATTCAGAGGAATTGAAGGGCTGCAGGGAAGAACACCTTGTAGCCGGTGACTTCAGGAAAGGAGCTGCTCATTATTCAACACACTTTACTTCTTATGTAAAGAAAATAACACCTTTAACCAATGATAAGGGCAATTGTTATGTTAGATAATGTTAGATAATAAGACCTGTAAAGCAAAAGACTAGGGAGTGTTAGGGTAATGGGACACGAAGACCTGAAGCATTGTTTACTTGAGTAAAACATAAAGTAACAAAGCAAAAGGATTATAGTACTCAAAATACTGGCTTCTCATCCTGTCAGATACAGAGTTGTGTCTTCTTCAGGATCAGGGTCGTAAATGTAGTCCATATAGGAGCCAAACAGGAAAGGACAAAGCTGTACATTGAGGAGAGGATGTGACATCATAGTTCTGCTAGAATTATGTAATAAAGTGTTTAGTTGTTAGTATTTTTGTATAATAGAAGGCCAACTTCTCGCATCAATAATTGTAATGCACACAGAACACAATCCCACAACCCACCTGGTTACAAACAACTGACACATGACCAGTTCTTTAGAAAAAACATCTCATGCTGGAAGTATATCACCTGCTCCAGAATATGATCTATTTTGAACACTTTCTCAAGATGGGAGACACTGTCCTACAGGAAGCAACATCTGAAAACGATTTTTTCTGGTATGCAAGAAATAAATTGATGCATGAGGGATTAATGAGATCAATGTTTTGCGAAAAGATGGAAAATAGCTGGCAACTTCCACAATTATGGAGGACCAATAAATGAACATAAGCCAAAAATTGGCAAATGTCAAAACCAAAAGGACAAATGAAAAACCTAGCCAGAAGTCAATAACCAGAGAATCTTTACTAATAAATGCACACAAAGCCTTTTAGACATTATGTACAATCTTGGCAGCTGACTAAAACACATTGCTGGCTTATAAGGCATCACATATGTGAGGTCATGAAGTCTGACTTCTGGAAGCCATGCCTTGAGCAACTGAGCACTGAACCTTGACAACAGAGCCACAAAATGTCAGCTTGTTAATTACAAACCATAATATTAAAAAAAAAAAAAAAAAGAAAATGTTATTCTAAAGATAAATAAAATATGATTCTCTGAAGTTCAAAATTTCTAGAAAGTTGATTTTGACATTTAGGAAAAATGTATTACAATTGTAGGAAATTTTTAAATTATCCCAGATCATGAGTATTCAGTAATGCATTAATCGTGGGTTCAACTAAGAATTACATTGATTAATTAGGATATCTGCAACAATTGTTAGAGGATACTAGTATATTAACTTCTTTCTTCTTCCAGATACTCAATATTGTCCTTAATTACCATCCTAACCCCTCTACCAGTCAGATGCATTGTAGTAGTAGAGTCACTACCTAGGCCACTTCCATCTTTCTTTAGAAATATTAAAGTTTTACTTATCCCTTACTGCAGTCTGTGGCAACTATTAAGAATTAATATTGCAGATTTCTTTGACATTCAAAAAGATGAGGCCTGAGAATACTTGTAAAAATGAATGATTTTGTCTGTTAGGCAAACATTGATCTCCAATTTACTATATCTGGATGGTGATAAAGATAATAAAAGGAGCAAGGAACAAAAGAGAAATATTTCAATAGACCAGATGTCTAGGTTTCCAGTTTTCTCAGTCTCCATTGCATAGGTCAAAATGTCCCTTTGGGCAGTTAGATGTTGAGAGTGAGCACACGTGTTTCTAAAAAAAGAAGAGGTAGACGATTTCAAAGATGAGAAAACAAAGGGAGGAGATAGTGAAGAAAATCCACTTAAAAAGCTTTTATTCTAGCAATCATTTCAGGAAGGTGATGCATTTGATGACAGGAAAGTTGCAAATGAGACCCCAATCAACAAAGAGAGAGAGACAGAGAGCGAGAGACAGTGAGCGAGAGAGGAATCCAGTAATTATACACCAATTAGCCTTACCTATACTGCATGCAAATCAACAGCAACTACAGTCAGAAATAAACACTCCTTGTGTAAAAACAATATTCTAAATGCAAAAAATTGTGGGTTTAGATACTCCCAAATATTTAGACAATCTTGGAGTAAGCTAGCTTTTTCATTTCAGTATACGTTGTACCTGTAAAACTGTGTGCGTGACAAATGAAAGTCTTGAATCTTGAATATTGTAAAGTGTTGGCATTTTTTTTAAGGCAACTACAGAGGTAAGCAAAAACCAAACATATGGCATAGTTTGCATTGACTTTAAAAATGCTTTGATGTTAATAAAAAATGATGTTTTTGTTTTATTCTGAAAGTTGAAGCAATTGATATCAACTATAATTTAGAAAACTGGATTACAGACTGGATTAATGAGTAGAAGACAAAAAGTTCATATCAGAAGACAGTATTGCATTGGACTCTCTAAGGGCAGTTACTTGTGATTTATATTAGTGAATAATTGCATTAAGACATAATGAGTCAATGTGTTTAATTTTTATTATACTCCGAATCTGAAGAGATTTCAATCTTAATTAAAGCAATTTCATATTCTACAGTGACACCAAAGAAACTTAATCTTGTTAGTCTTGAACACAGAGTCTATGTGGAGCCTGTGTTTAAGTGTTTTACACATTCTAAGCATTGTTGATCAACCAGAATTTTTTCATTTGTATCGGGCATCACGATTTCTAGGACACGGGAGAAATTAAGGGGAAGTACAATCAAAGAACCTGATATTTTCTTTTTATTGTAACAAAATGAAATTATGAAACCAGTGGGATCCCAAGTATGATTACTGTCTTCATTCAGAGATGGATACTCAAGTATTTGTGTTACACTGTATTGTATGAAGACCTCAAAAGAATTGTAACATGTAGAAAAAGTTGAGGAATATAGGACTGATATATTGTATTTGACATTTTAATTTTCCAGTAGTTAGAGTGTAGCATCTGAATAGCAGGTTGCTACAGGAGTTGGATACATGGCTGACAAATAATCTTTGGATATGTGTTTTGCAAGATAAGTTATGAACTGCTGTGAATCTCACTGGCAAGGAACATTGCTAGACCAACACTAGTATTCAAGATGTCATGATGGCTTACTTTAGTAATGTATGCACCTTGCAACTTGGATTGAAAAAATACATTCCTCAGACTTTGTGGATCACTATCTCCAGCTAAGAAAAAACATTTTTAATTTTTTAAATTATATAGGTGTGAAGTTTTGTGCAAGTGATACTATTAGTAACATTAAATTTCAATGTAGAATTTTGTTTTGCTTATAGAGGTTTAGGTCCTATAAGATTGTCTGCTTCCTTTTTTGTAATCCTGATTGATCATTCATGTGTTATGATTTCTGTCATTCTTTACTTTTTCTTGCACTTCCCTGGAGTGTTTGAGACAATCTATAACATCTATTCTAGGGTTTTAATGCCTAAGGAATTCAATCCTGGCATTTATTGTGTGTTTTAAAACATCCTGAGATAGTGTGATATTTTGCGCGTTATGCCAGCGAACGCCATTTTGTTTGTCACATGGAAGCAACAACATATTCTTGCATTTGTGTTGGTAGTTTCCATAATGATGCTTCCGAGTATTCCTCGGGGCTGTGCGCCATAGGACATCATCTCCATGACTGCATAAAGCTCAACGTGAGCACTTCCTTATTATCCAGGAAAGGGTAAAAACTGTTTTTTGGTGTGTTTCTGTTTTAAATGTTTTATTTTTCTGACTTTTTGACATGGATGTTTGATTAGTACTTTGGCTTGACAAAAGATAGACTTGATAAACTTGATTCACGGTTAACAAACTTACCATGGCTTCCATTTATAGCCCCTTTCCTGGTGTTCCTACTAATGTTCTTTACTATTTGTGTCAGTACAACATGAGAGACATAATGTCTTCAGTACACCAATAACATAAGCTGTATGTTTTGAGTGACTGGGTATATTCTATCTTCTAGTTCTATGGGGCTGTTTAAATCATGAAGTTTGATAATATGATTGAAGGACTGGGGTATGAATTCTTCTGCTGGAGTTATAGTAGTGATTTCTAAAATATCAAAGCAGCATAAGCCACACAACTCCACTTTTCTAACTGTCATAGAAAAAAGCACATTCATGACTAGTTTGAACTCAAGAACTGTGGGAGAAGAATTGCGTATAAACAAGCAAATTATCCTTAAACATGTGTGGAAAGAATTTTTCATTGTGATAATGTGAACCAAAAGATTGTGACATTTATCTAAGGTAGAGCTGGACCAATTTTCTCTTCTTGTTTATTCAAATTTTCAAACAGCTTGTCGCTAGGCAGCTCTTTAAAAGCTGCAACTAAAGGAGAATTTACTTTTTCAGACATGTTGCATGTTGCTTCAGTTTACACAGTAAACATACAGGAAAACACCAATCCCTTTTAATGTGCCATTAAAACTCACAGAAATATTTGCTAAATTTAATGTCAAAAATACATGCAAGTTTGTTAAAATCAGTAAAGGGGACTAACATACTTTGCAGAATTGTGGTGTGGAGCTGTTTTCAGAGCTACCTATAAAGAAAGAAATGGTCTAAAGCTTCTTTGTACTCTAAAGAAACAAGAAGCAGAGCTAAGCAGGTATTTGCTACACAGTTCACAAATATTACTTCTTTATTGCATGAAGATATTCATAACTTGCTTGTTTTCTAGTTTGTATTCTTTTAGACCTATCATGCAGTTGTCATTCACAATGAAGAAACTTTCCACATGTTGTGTATCGGTCGTGCTTTCTGTAAACAAAATCTGTCTCTTTGATCCTTCATTCTTACTGTAGATTCCCACACTTACTGTAAAAAGGGACCTGTGGCACACTGTAAACTCCTACGCTTTCCAGAAGGACTTTCCACTCACAACTGAAATGTTGTGTTGTATTTGCTGTATCTCCTGTAATTACTGTAGGTTTAGGGTTGGATAGGCTAGGGTTTACCACCGTTGGTTTTGGTTTGTGTAAGAAAGTTTGACAACTTTTTTTTTAAAGAACTATTATTTACTATTTTTTCTTTAAAAAAGCTGACTAGAACTGCATTTTCAATTTCATTGAGTTTAACGCAAGTTATTTCACGTTTAAATGATTCCTGCTGGTTGTTTGTTAATTTACATGACCTGAATGCATCATTGAACATTGTCGGTTGTATAATCAACTGCATAAAGGGAGGCACAAGGATCACTCACACAAATTCCAAAAAAGGACACATTTTGTTCAAAATCATGAAAAATAGGTAGCATTTAAAAGCATTCAACATTAAAGGAATACTCCATCCAATTTTTTTTATATGAATGTAAGTTTCCACAATGGTGCATGTGTGCATCAAAGGCAGGTTTCTTCACCAATAAATGAGGCAAAATGCAGATCATCAACTAAAATGCACAGCATTGAGGGAATGATGTTTTCCCTGTTTATATTCAATGCAGGGTTTCAAAAAGTAACTGTTGATATTTCAGTGAAAAATTCCCATATTTTGCACATTTTGACCATACAATTGGATATCGGACATGTGGATTAGGCGACACAAGTTACGTGAGAATTTTTTTTTTACTTTTTTGTATAAACATTTTTCACACGGTCTAGTGTTGACCATCTGTTGACTCCATTGAGTTTGAATATTAATATATTTTTTAATTATTCCATGAAAACATGAGATTGAAAATTTCTCTCAGCCACCACTATAAAATATATGGGGAAAGTAAAATTTGAAAAAAGAATATAATTTTGGGTGGAATATTTGTTTTATTATTGTAATTGTTTACTTAAATAAGTGTCTATTATTATACACACCATTTCAATGCATTTTCTAAGTACATTTAGTACACATGAACAGCACAGTGGTAGTGCTGCTGCCTGACAACAAGAAAACCAGAGTTCGCAGTCCTGTATTTGCATGTTCTCCAGGTTTCTGCATGCATTTCCACTAGGTGGTCAAGTTTCCTCCAACTGTCAAAAGATTTGTAGATTACATGAGTTGGTATTTATAAATTGGCCTTAGTGAATATGTGTGTATGTTTGCCCTGTGATGGACTGCCCAAGCACTGCTTCTGCCTTGCATCCAGTGACTTCTGGGATCAGCTCCAGCTGTTCAGTGACTTTCTACTGGATAAACAGGTAAGGAAATGGCTATACTGTAATACACATTGGAGAATTATTTTTTTTACATAGACCTGCAGTGGGATTAGAAATCCAACAATCTACTACCACAACTAGCATCAAACAATTCAAAAGAATAATTTTCCCTACTATAATAAGCTTCTTCAGTTCTTTAATTCACACATGCTTTTCACCTATCTGACATTGCAGCTGACACCACTTTTCACCATGCAGGTGGTAAGCCAACATCACAGCTCCACACTACTTACTCATATGAACCCTGACTAAAAGATATGAATTATCCAGGCACTCTGAAGCCTATTTTCAGGAGCTGGTCCCAGAATTCTTGTTCCAAACAAGGTGTAATTGAATTTCTTTAAATCATCATAAAGAATTAGCTTTGAAACTTTCTTTGTTTGATCTTTCTTCTTAGATCATTTTGCCAAGAATAACTCTTTTGGATTCGTAAAGCCCTGTCAACTTATTTCTGATGGCCACAATGTTGTGGAATCCCTTGTATTACGTCACAGTAATACTTCAGTGTGGGGCATAAGAAACTGATACACTCAAATGATAACAGCACACAGAAAGATTTTGGAAATATAATACTTTTAAGGACAAATGCAACTTGCAAAAAAGTTGGCTCTTTTTTCTCTCCTTTTCTTTTTCAATATTTTATTGCATTACTGCAGTTGCAGTAATAGTTCATTCTCTTAGTTTCTGTAAGTTCACTTGTAAGCTGTGACCTTTGTGACCCGACATTTGCGCGATAAACATATGTGCGCCGACAAAATAGCGCGATTAAAACGTGCCGACAAAATCGCAAAAGTTTCATTAAATATGAATTACGAGATTAAAGCATATATAATAATATTTATTTTAGAAGTCAATATAATGAGACGCGGCATGCCATCATCACGGCACACAGATAGTCCTTAAGTTCACGCCCTGCATATGTAGGAAGAATTGCAGCAAGGGCGTCCCACTCTCTTGGCCTCTCTCGCGATTTTGTCGTGGCAATTTTGTCAGCACGCATTTCTCGAAAACCAGTTAGCGGGTTTGTCGGCGCTCATTTGTCGGTCGCGGTTTTGTCAGGGCGCATATGTCTATCGCGCTTTTGGCGGTGAACCGTGACCTTAACTGCTTTCTTTTATATGGATGCTTGTGCTTTAATGGTTTCTGCTTTCCCTTGAAGTTTAGAAGGCATGCTTGTATAGGAAACAGATTTAAAATTTAAAGGATAAGCTCAATTTTTTTTAGTTATTTTTTACCACAATCATGGTATATATTAAAATTTCCACAGTTTGTCCTAACTGTTATTAATGTAAAAAAAAAATTCTGTCTGTTCTTGCAATTAGATTAAGGGAGTTGGAGTTCAACGTGAAAACAAAGGCCTTAAAACTTAATAAATGTGTCCACTTTGAAACAGCAAAGGTTTCAATTCAAGAAAGTGTGCCTTACATGTTTTTGAGGCATGCTTGTGACATCAGAGTAAGCTGGAAGAAAAACATTTTCTCACAGATTCTTGGTATTTTCTTATGGTGAAGATACATTTCCTGTTCACTTGTCTGCTCAATGTGGCCTCCATGTGTCGAGTTTTGACATTTACCCTCGGCACACCCCACATTTTTTCCACACATAATGAAAGCATATGGAAGATTATTCTAGGCATACAAAAGAATATAGGGTTATTTCTCAGTAATTATTGTGTTATTTCTCAAAGATATTGCCTGCTACCTGCTGTATTCCAATAGTCTAGTGACAGCTAGTGAGAGAGATGCTGATTACGCAGGCAATCAAGTGACAAAAACTGTGCAGTGGTTTCAGGAATACATTTAGTTTTAATCAGGTTAAAGTTCAGCAAGTGATATCACAGATCTGTCATTCCTGCCTCACAGGGCCAGGGTCTGTATGAAGTTTGCACGTTCTTCTCTTGTATTTACAGAATAATTAATATTAGTCAGTGTGATTAACTGTGGAAGATTACCTGTTTTAACTCTAAATATGGGAAATGTGTCAGTAATACTAATAGTGAGAAGTCAAGCAAAATTACACCTTTTATTGGCTAAGTGAACAGTGTGGCAAATGGCTTGGGAGCCTGCACAGCCGGGACTCCTGGAAGGTGGAAAGACCGAGAGATGGACAATACCTCCCCCGGGACACGAGACAGCGGCTGCCCTGGTTTGCATGGGGGCCACAGGATCTGAGCTTAGAAGCTCTACACTGTTGGGGCCCATGGTCACCGCCAGAGGGTGCCCAGATGTTCCAGGAGACATGGACTACAGCAGTTCCACCACAACAGGAAGTGCTGCTGAACCAGGAAGCAGGCACACCCAGAGTGCTTCCAGGTGCCCATGCAGCACTTCCGCCACACCAGGAAGTGCTGCAGGGAGATCATCAGGGAGCACCTGGAGCACAGCCAGGTGCATTATAAAATGGGCTGCCTCACTCCATTCAGGGAGCCGGAGTCGGGAGGCAGAGGACGGAGCTTGCAAAGAGAGGAGTGGAGGCGGCAAAAGAATAAGAAGGGAGAAGAAACAAAGTAAAGGACTGAACTGAGTACTGTGGTGATTGGTGCACTGTACTGTGAGAAGAAGAAATTAAAACTTGTCTTTTGGAGCTTGTGAGTCTGTGTATCTGTGCGCGTTGAGGCCAGTTTCCCACAACAGATTACAATATGCAAGCTTTCATGGCAATTCAGGCCCCTTTTTCAGGCAGTGTAATCAATACTTGAAAATACAGTAATACTTATAACAAAATTAACCAAAAAAGTATCATATCTTTCATGTGTTGTGAAGTAAATCTTTCCAGTCAAATCTGCATATCCCAACTGAGATGTGGCTCATCTACTGTTTGATACAGACTCATATTTAATTACTGTTAAGTAAATGGCCTCCCCCTACAACTTTTTGATTTTGCTTGTTTTTCCTAATAATGTGTATCCATTACTAGGTTCTCTATGGTTTAACAAGGATTTTGTTACTGCTGCAACATCATACAGTGCATTCGGAAAGTATTCACAGCGCATCACTTTTTCCACATTTTGTTATGTTACAGCCTTACTCCAAAATTGATTAAATTCACTTTTTTTCCTCAGAATTCTAAACGTAACACCCCATAATGACAACGTGAAAAAATTTTACTTGAGGTATGTTTAAAATTTATTAAAAATAAAAAAACTGACAAATCACATGTACATAAGTATTCACAGCCTTTGCTCAATACTTTGTCGATGCACCCTTGGCAGCAATTACAGCCTCAAGTCTTTTTGAATATGATGCTACAAGCTTGGCACACCTATCCTTGGCCAGTTTCACCCATTCCTCTTTGCAGCACCTCTCAAGCTCCATCAGGTAGGATGGGAAGCACAGCCATTTTAAGATCTCTCCAGAGATGTTCAATCGGATTCAAGTTTGGGCTCTGGTTGGGCCACTCAAGGACATTCACAGAGTTGTCCTGAAGCCACTCCTTTGATATCTTGGCTGTGTGCTTAGGGTCGTTGTCCTGCTGAAAGATGAACCGTCGCCCCAGTCTGAGGTCAAGAGTGCTCTAGAGCAGGGTTTCATCCAGGATGTCTCTGTACATTGCTGCAGTCATCTTTCCCTTTATCCTGACTAGTCTCCCAGTTCCTGCCGCTGAAAAACATCCCCACAGCATGATGCTGCTACCAACATGCTTCACTGTAGGGATGGTATTGGCCTGGTGATGAACGGTGCCTGGTTTCCTCCAAACATGATGCCTGGCATTCACACCAGAGAGTTCAATCTTTGTCTCATCGGACCAGAGAATTTTGTTTCTCAGGGTCTGAGAGTCCTTCAGGTGCCTTTTGGCAAACTCTAGGCGGGCTGCCATGTGCCTTTTACTAAGGAGTGGCTTCCGTCTTGCCACTCTACCATACAGGCCTGATTGGTGAATTGCTGCAGAGATGGTTGTCCTTCTGGAAGGTTCTCCTCTCTCCACAGAGGACCTCTGGAGCTCTGACAGAGTGACCATCGGGTTCTTGGTCACCTCCCTGACTAAGGCCCTTCTCCCCCGATCGCTCAGTTTAGATGGCCGGCCAGCTCTAGGAAGAGTCCAGTTCCTTTGACTTCATGCTTGGCTTGTGCTCTGAAATGAACTGTCAACTGTGGGACCTTATATAGACAGGTGTGTGCCTTTCCAAATCATGTCCAATCAACTGAATTTACCACAGATGGACTCCAATTAAGCTGCAGAAACATCTCAAGGATGATCGGGGGAAACAGGATGCAACTGAGCTCAATTTTGAGCTTCATGGCAAAGGCTGTGAATACTTATGTTCTATTACACTACTACTAATGTGATTTCTCAGTTTTTTTATTTTTAATAAATTTGCAAAAACCTCAAGTAAATGTTTTTCATGTTGTTATTATGGGATGTTGTGTGTAGAATTTTGAGGAAAAAAATGAATTAAATCCATTTTGGAATAAGGCTGTAACATAACAAAATGTGGAAAAAATGATGCGCTGTGTATACTTTCCGGATGCACTGTATGTATTCACAGCTACATATACAGTAACTCCAATTCATTTATTTTATTTTTAATGTTCCCGGAGTTAAAGCAAGCAATTTTCAGTGAAGTACTGATTTCATTTTGGCTATTACTTGTAGGCTATAATAATTTTATATTTATATTTAGCTTTTATATTTATATATATGCTTGCAGGTTTTTATATTTTTATTAATATTACTGGCATGTTCTTAACTACAATAACTCCATTTCCTAGTTTAAACTGTCCTTGACTAACTTACTTTAATTTTTCCAAATATCTCAGCAACCCTCCAGTTGAAATGTTTCGTATTATTCGTTCCATGTGTTCCAACATGCACCTTGATGTCCCAAAAATCTATATTTCTCCAAAATTCACTAAGATTTTAGCAACACATTAAGCCTTCTCATTTATCCAGCCATACATGGACTAGACTGAGAAGACCTGTGACGGTGCGAGTCTTGCTCCTTGCTCCCTCTTCCAGCTTTGGGAGCCTCTTGAACCCAACACCATCGGTAATGTAACCGGATGAGCTGGCAGATGAGGACAAGTCACACTGGGACCAAGGGGATGGTGTAAAAGTGTTTGTGCTTTTATTGCAAACAAACCAAACAGTGCCGAAAGTGCAGTACTTCAAGAATGTTTCAATAAATAAATAATCCATAAAAACCACAAGTGACAATTTGAGGTTGAAATTAACAGGCTGGAAGCAGTTCCTTTTCAAACTTTTGGTGCCTTCTTCTTTCTAACTGTCGGTTCTCCTGTTTCTTCCATATAGGCCTTGCAACAGGGGAATCGCCCTATCCGCAGGTGCAGCTGACTCTCAAATGATCTGGTAGCCTTCTGTCCCCTGGCTATGTACAGCTTACAAGCCGGACCGATTCTCGAGTTACCCCAACGGCCAGGGCGCTCACACTGGGGCTCAACCTCCCAAACCTCCCCGACTCCTGCTGCCTTCTTGGCCTTACGCGGCGAGCCGTTCATGATCCTAGTGACTCCCGCTCCTCTGAAAAGCTCAGCAGGAGTGACAAAATCCATCCGTCCCTGAGTGTCCGCCTTATGCTTTTCCAGGACTCTCCTTCCATCTGCCTGCCATTGCTCAAGCGAGCCTGCTCTCACTCGCTCCTGCACCGGCACTTAATACCGCCTGTCTTCTGCTCTCTTTAACCTCCCTCCTTGTTTCTGTCTCTTTCTTTTCATTTCTGTCTCCCTTCTGTACTTGCGCTTCTTTTATAATGGCAACATGTCACAGGTGTGGTGATTAGCAGCTCCCAGCATCAATTATGGACATGGGAGGTCCCCCGCCTGTGCACTAAAGTGGAGAAATGCCCATGCCTGCATTGTGCCCGGGAAGTACTCCTGCCATGGTACCATGCTACGTTAAGCTGCAAATGCAGCGATTATTTATTTAAAAACTGGCCATCCGTTTAGAGCTGCGGACCCACTATATCACAAGACCACCTCAATAATTCTGTGTCTCAGGTTAACACATAACATAGCTTTTTAGGTCCATTATCTATATCATTTGTTCTAACACTATTTAACCCTTTTAAATAAAACATAAATTTTATACAGTTAGTAATTAAATGCATAAGTTAAATCAATCATTCAATCAATAGATGAAACCATTACATTGGTCAATAAAGAATTTCCTTCCTGAACATTTTTGGGTGTATCTTATGGATTTTGGCCTGCTCATCATAAAAATCACCTTGAAATTTTCCTATCACATTCCATTTTATTGCAATCGCCTTTTTGTGATTTTTCTCTCATATTTTAGGTAAACATATACAGTACAATAACTAAAACTGGAACATCTGTGGTGATCTAAAAGTACTACTAGGAATTCAGCTTGGATATACCAAGTCCTGCTGTTTCATTTTCAAATGGAACAGCAATGCTGAAGAGTCTCATTATATTAAAAATAACAGGCTTCTCCATAAACCTTTAGATCCATGGTAGAAAAGCATATCACATAAACCACTTTTTTTGACTGATATTCATGTAAAATGTGAACCGATGAAAAAGTATGTGAAAAAAATGAATACGGAAGTTGAAGGATTTCTGTATTTGTGAGAAATGTGGTATTTTTTGATTAAGGAAGGAATTTTTGCTGATCCACAAATCACACATGGCCTCAATGACAAGCGGTTCAAAGATTTACTAGTGGGGCTAGAGGAAATCGTGTGGATGGCATTCAAGGATGTTACTGAGAATTTTCTTGAAAAATACAGAACACCAAATTGCATCAACCTGGTTGACAACATACTTCATGCACACAAATCCATGAAGGTGCAATATGTCACTCACTTTTTTGCATTCACCGTTGGACTTCTTTCCTGCTGATCTTGGTGCATTGAATGAACAATGTGGTGAAAGGTTTCACCAAAAAATTGCAATAATCAGTATCAGGGCAAGTGGAATCCATTGATGCTGGCTGACTTTACTTGGACACTGAAAAATGAAGCATCAGGTGCTAAGTACAAACAAACATCAGCAGCAAAACATTTGAACTAATGCATTGTGTCAGAATCGTTAAGGGAATAAACACGCTGAATTCAATAAAAGTTAATTTTGTCTTCCTAGAATTCCTATATGATGAAGTCAATCTGAAATTAGATTTGTGTTCAGCTTGAACTTGTCTGTCATAATCACCAAAGCTTTTTTGGGAAGAAAAACTTTCGAAAAAAAAGAAACAAAATTCAGTGTTACAGAACAGTAGGTGGTATACACACCCAGAGACAGAGCACAAACCTTTATAGGCCCAGTTACCCCCACACCCACACCTTCTTCAAATGGAGTTGCCACATAACCCAACACACATGTCTTTTGGATGTTGATGGAAATCAGGAGTACCTGAAGAAGAAGCAACTGTACATAGCCTCACTTGATAATGCGCAAACTCTACACAAACAGTAATTAGTCGAAGTTTCTTCCGCCCTTAGGTGCAAGATAAAATAATCATATATTACACTTTAATATGTTGCCACAAAAAGGAAATAAAAAAAAAAACATTATAATTGAGTAATTGGGACTTAGAAAGACTAGATTTTGACTTTTCTCACAACAGCATCATCTCACATAGTATATATGACTACTACGTTATATGTACTGTAGACTTTCTCAAACCGATCTAATTCAGTTCATGTTTGAGGCAGGTTAAACCCTATCCCAACAGCAGGGAGCCCATGTCAGCAACCATCACTGGAAGGGACATCAATCCATCACAGGGCCCACTGCCAAACACACTTATAAAGGACAGGTTTAGAATTTCAATTGACATAAATTTACAGTACTTCAGAAGTAGGAGAAAAAATGAAGTAGATGAAAAAAATCCTATGCAGCCGCCAGTCTGAATGTGGAGATTCCACAAACACAACAACTGGGCACAGAATTCAAACCCAGAAGGCTGGATTTAGGAGACAGAAGCATTAACTGCGCCTGCTGCACATTAGTATCTCTCTCTGTCATATATATCTTCAATGAAATTATGTTCAGCGGTTTGCTTTACAAATGTAACCATTTTCATTGAAAACTTATAAATCCATTTTGAAGCCTTTTCAAACATACAAACATGCCAGTGAAGCTATTTTTAAACAAGTAATTAGTCACTGAGTGTTTTTCACACATATGACACACTCATCACGATGTAAGATTGCATCTTGCAGTTTCATCTGCACTGTGACATTTGTCATTAATATGGTATATGTTATTTTGGTTAATTTGTAGCATTTCTTGTGGAAACAATAGTCCTTCTTGTGATCAGTTTGAAGGCACCTGAAAAACACAACTTACTCAATAAAAGTTTCTTTATTTCAATTGAATGAGTCCTTGTTCTTTTCATTTGCTATTTTGTATGGCTTGGTTGAGCTACCTATATTTAATAATCTTCTGTTAGTAGGAAGATTTCTTTTTTTTTGCTTTTTTCTTAATTGTGTTATAAAGCACAGAAGTTCTGTCATTTATCAAAAATGTGATGACAGTGTGAAATTCTAAATACATAATGCATCAGCCATACAGTTTAATTTTAATGACCATCATGGCACCTTATATCATTAAATATTTTTTGATTTACCATTAGGGCAAATTATTATAAAATTAGTCTTTTCCTGTTTCTGTAGTATTTAGCAATTATCACAGGTAGCGAAGACATCAGTGTATTGAAATATACCAAAAAACCAACAATGTTTGAAGCCACACTGACATTACTTGCCTTTATTCATGAAACATTTTAAACAGAGCCAAAACATGTTTTTGTCAGAACAGTTGTTTATAAAGTGATCTTTGATATAAATTATGCATAACTGCACACACAAGTCTTAAAGCTATAATTGTACCTGTGCTCTTGTAATTATATTCATTTCTTTTAGTTTCAAATTGGTTTGATGCTGTCATTAATGTTTGAATTGTTACATTGTTTCCAGTTCAGGACTAAATAACCTAAGTATTCTTTAAAGAAAAAATTATTTCAGTAGATTTTTAGAATTTGATGCTGTGCATTTCCAGAAGTTTTCCTGTGGAAAAAGTCTTTCAGGAAAAATCCAAACACCTTTTTAAGGATGAATAATAGTAGATATAAAGTCACAGAAAAGGAGCGTTCACTTAAAAAATACATTTAAATAATGGTGAAGTTCCCTATTCAGTTACTGTGCATTAGAATATATTTGTGGTACATGGTGGCACAGGGATTGGCACTGCTGTCTTACAGATTTAACATCCTGAGTGAGAATCCGTGTCTAGTAGTTGCCTGTGCACATTAAGAGTTGCACATTCTCTCTGTGGGTAGATTTTCCTCCATATACTCATCATTCACAAATATGTGCATATGAGGCTGGTTGACAACTCCAAACTGAGTGCTGGTGTGAACGTGATTCATGCAAGAGCATCACATTCAGGGTTGGTCCTGCCTTGTGAACAGTCCTGCGTTGTGCCTCTGTGACCTTATGTTATGTTAACTGGGTTTGAAAATGTTCAGAAATATTTACATGTAACTCATATGTCAAGATTCCCTTCAAATGGGACAAGCAGCAGTTACTGAAAAGTTGCAAATATGACTCAAATTTGCATGAAGAGAAACAAAAGGAATCCTGGTAATTATAGACCTATAAGTCTCATTTGTGTTCTATGCAAAATTTTGGAAGCTATAATAAATACATTAGAAGAGTGCCTGCAAATACTATACAAAACAACAGCTATCATTGGTTCATTAGAGGAGATCCTGCCAAGCCCATCTGTTAGACTATTCTAAGTGGGCTACAGGAGACGAACACAAAGCATGTTAAATTTATTTAGACTTTTAGAAGGCCTTTGGTACAGTTCCACACAAAAGATTCATTTTAGAACTAGATACTATTTGTATCAGGGGTAACCTACAAGAGTGAATTTCAAGGTGAACAAGGGTTCCATGTGGGGTGAGGTCAACAATGGACTCTGTCAGGGTCTGTCTTTGAACTGTTAGTTTTTTTCTTTAATTTAACTACATTGATCCATATTATACGAGATCCATGTAGTTAAATATATGCATAACATACATAAATATATATATATATATTGTGGACTATGGCTGGTGGCTTATCCCGGCCAATATCCTCAAGCCGCCAGGTGGAGCTCTCACTGTGACGTGGAGATGCCCCAAATTCCAGCAGGGCATCATGGTATTTTGGAGTTTTAATATACAGCCCTGCTGGATAATGTCGGGGCCGCCAGAGGATGCTGCAGGGAGGCTCAGAGACTTATATTTTCCATAAAGTCCGGAAGTACGTCCCAGTCATGGGGACAGAAGAAATGACATACTTCTGGGCTGAAGAAAAAGAGTTTTCATCCGACCTAGAAGTGTTGCCAGTCACATGGACAGAGAAGAGAAACACTTCCGGGTCAAGGAGTATAATAGGACTGTGGGAGATCCCAGCAGCGGGCAGAGTTGGGAGGAAGGGTGACTGAGCTGCTGGGAGGTGTGGAGGATTTATTGTATTGTGGATTATTGATTTATTGTATACTGTGGAGGTGCTTTGTGCACACTTATTTGAAGAAATTAAAATATTTCTGACTTTTATCTGGTGTCTGGTCTGAGTGTTCAAGGAGACGACAGCACCCCCTATCTGTCACAATATATATATATATATATATAGTGGAGGATTGCCGGCTTTCCATGCCGGTCCGCACCCCCAGGCCGCCAGGAGGAGCTCTCCCGACAGCAGGATCGTGCCCCGAGGTCCAGCAGGGCCTTATGGACTTTGTAGTGTTTATACACAGCCCTGCTGGATACCTTGGGGGCCACCAGGAGTCGCTGTGGGGGGGCTTATGGGCTCTTTTGTGCCCTATGACCCAGGAGTACGTCATGGTCATGTGATAGGAAGGAACGACATGCTCCCGGGTTGAAGAAAAGGACTGTTTGCCCTGACCCGGAAGGAATAAGGAACTGTGGACTGTTGGATTCTTCAGAATCTTCAAGGACATTGATAAAAATCGATCCAGCAGAATTCTTTTAATTAAATAGCAAATTACTTATTTAGAAACACTAGTGGAAATTAAGGAGACGTGTATTTAAAACTAAACCATTATGCACTGCTTCACACAAAGAGTAGTGGGAATGTGGAACAAACGACCAAATTTTGAAGTTAATGGAGAAACCTTGATAAGTTTTAAAAATTTTATACAAGTTTCTGGGATGACTGAGCTACTGCTTCAGCTTTATTATCTGTGTTTTTTTTTCCAATGAAAAATGAATGGGCCCTAGATGACTCCACCACATCGCACACATTCTGCATGTGATAATTCCCCTTCTGACCCTTAGAGTCATTTCTCCTCATTGCACCTCTAATACCATATGGTAGGTGTATTACTGAAATGGCCGAAGCAATGCAAGTTGTGGATAATTGGACCTCATTCACTGTCAATGGGATCAGCGCAGAACTGATTGCACTCCAGACTGTGGTTCTTCAAAAATAGCATGACTTAGGATATGATATTATCCAGCCAGGGAAGAACATGCACTGTGGTAGGATCTCGATGTGGCACTTATATTCCCAATACTTCCTCAGATTTTTGGAAGATCCCAAATATATTAGACTTTGTCTTCCCTATCCTGAATATACTACTTTACTTCCTGAAGGCGATTCCTCAGTTAAGGCAATGCTTCTTTCCAATCCTTTCTTCCTTTCTGCTCTCTGTGATCCCACCACCACTGCCAACCCCTTATCCTTTCTGTTCTTCTCTAACCTTTCAGAACTGGAGTCCAAATTGGTTGTTCTAAACTAACCAAAAGGGAGGAATTGGGAGGGATTTTTTATATCTATATATACCTAGCACCATCCAGTATATGTCATACAGTGTGTGACTTTCATTATCTCTCTTTTATAAGGGGAAGCTAACATATTTATATTAGCATATGCTCATGTAATTAACACTACAGACTGAGTTACAGCATTCTGATTTTATTATGGATTTGATTATGAATTATGTTTACATAAGTTAACACCAGCTTATACTTTTAGTTAACACCTGTTATGCTGTTGACATAGCCTGTTTCCTGTCATGAGTTGGAATGATAAACCATGAATGAACTATTATCATCATATAAGGAAATAAAAACTTCTTTGCTTACTTGCCAATACTGTATATAAGGAGAGACACAGAACTTCATATTAGAAGACAAAGAGAAGAGGAAATCAGATTAAAGCTTCATCTTTCCCACCAGTGCTGTGTGGGTTTATTAATATTATTATTATTATTATTTTAACAATAAGGAAACCATATGAAAGAGTAAATGGTTATATTAACATACCATTGTGAAACATTATTCAAAAATTTTCTGTGACGCAGTACTGGGGAAAAGTGGTCAAACTATTTAGGAGATTTGTGTTTAATATAGAATAGCTTGGTGGCACAGTGGTAGTCCTGCTGTGTCAGAACAAAGAAGGTGGAGTGGTGGCTCTGAGGCTAGGGATCTGCACTGGCAATTGGAAGGTTGCTGGTTCGAATCTCGTAAATGCCAAATGCTCTGTTGAACCCTTAACCTGCAGTTGCTGAGTGCTGTGATTAGTGAGAAATGTGCTATATAAATGCAAAGAATTATTATTAAAGAAATCAGAGTTCATGTCCTGTGCGCTCCGTTTGTGGAGTTTGTATGGGTATCCTCTGGGTACTCGCATTTCATCACACAGTCCAAAGATATGCATAGCAGATGAATTGCTGATATTGAATTGGCTACACATTGTGTATGTGTCTGTCTTACCCTGTGATGGGCTGGTGCCCTGTTCTGTGGATGTTCCTGCCTTGTGTCCAATGCTTGCTTGGACAGATTCCAGCTTCAATGCACCCCTACTCTGTATAAGTGGCTTAAAATATGGATGAGTGAATGTTTAATGTAATCTTGAATTATTTTTATTTTTTGGATTATTATATTTTCAATAGATGGTTAAAATCAAGTTTTGTTTCATTATTGATGTAACTAGCACTAAATCGCTTATTTTTAGGAAATTCAGATTAAGAAATCTGAATGCTATATTGCATATCCAAGACTGCCTAATTGACACTTGGAAATACCGTACTATTTCCCTTATGGAATATATTTTAACATAATCTTGCTATCATTCCTTATTAACAAATGCTTTTTTCCTTAGCCATGACTTTTTAAAGCTATAGTAAGCCTGAGGTTATATGGTTTAATTAAATAATGATCAGTCGTATTGTCAGTTCCCTAAAAGCAATTAAACTATGCATTTGTTTCATTAAAGAGAAACAGATAAATTGGAGGGAGAACACATGATACATTTCAAATTAGTTTAACACTGTATAGTTAATGGAAAGGTCAATTGAAGACATTTACACAGCATAATGTATAGTATGGGCTGAAGAAGAGCTTGCAGTTCTGTGGAAATAAAGCATTATTTAATAATAGCATCACTCAATGTACAGGTATGTCATAATTATACCAGACATTTTGTAATAACAAGAATTTTATTTTGCTGGGTGGCATATTCTTTTTGCAATTAGAGCTTCTTCCCATTTATTTTATTATTTTTATGTATGAGTCTAAATTCCATACAGGTAATATTACTTTTAATGAAAATGTAGGACACAATGAAAATACGTTTACCATGTGAAGCTGATAGATAGATAGATAGATAGATAGATAGATAGATAGATAGATAGATAGATAGATAGATAGATAGATAGATAGTTTATTAATCCCAAGGGAAAATTCACATACTCCAGCAGCAGCATACTGATAAAAAACAATATTAAATTAAAGAGTGATAAAAATGCAGGTAAAACAGACAATAACTTTGTATAATGTTGATGTTTTAATTCTTTTGGATTTAATTAATTACACCCTCTGCCCTTTCAGGGCTATCTTAATACACTAAGCTTAATATTAGGTTCTGGGATGGCTACCCCACATGTCTCTTTGAAGGAAAAACCTGTTTTAACCTTCACAGGCACCACTCAGTGTAATTATATTTCATTCTGATGAGTGATTGCCTTCCTAATTCTGGTTTATAAATTTAGTTGTTCAACAGCACAAGCACTACAGTCACTGTTCTCATAATACTTTTAAACCCTCACTATTAACAAAAACCTCATTGTCCACACTGGACACCATCAAGAGGAGCCAATCCACAGCAACAGCTACTCACTTAATATGACACCCATCAGAAAGACTAAACCAATAAAAGGTGTGCAGACCTAAAGAGATCTGGCCATTCAACAGTCTGCGAACCTCGGAGAGTGCTGTCACTGAAATGCGGAGTTTACGAAGCTCCTCCAACAGTTGAGGAAGGTGGTCATCATGCAGGAGAGACAAGACATTCCACAAACCCAACAGGCAACACCTCAGCACCTCACCAGTTACAATCCCCATCAGGCCTAATCCCATTGGTTCTCCAGCAGTTTTGACTCTTCAGGGATGAGAATCCTGAGGGCTTTCCCCATCCATTTGAAGATTCAAGCAGCCTTGCTATGGACAGCTGCGGAAGAGCTACTCTTGCAAAGAGCAAAAAAGAGCCCTGTCTGCCGTTACAGAGCTGCGTGAAGTTTTTACGGTGGCTGGAGTGCCAATCCTGTCACCAACACCCAAGTTTTCCCTGCAAGTTGGAGGATTGTTTGCAAGTCCGGATGCAGTTTGACATCATACCCAGGACTAAGACAAAATGTATTGAATAATAATTTAATAAGAGGACTGTCATCTACTTTCTATATTTGCTTAATACAACATTATGGTTGCAGGGAATCTGAGTCTATCAGGCACAAGGCAGTAGCCCACCTTAGACAGTGCATGAGTTCATTTAAGAACATTAGAAAAGCTGTCAAAATCATGCCAGTCTGCTGAATGTAGCTCTCCAGTCCTATTGACCTAATATATTCAACATAACATCAAGACAAGTTTTGAAGGCCCTTAAAGCTCTACTGTAGACACGGTAGACACTACTTGTAAATGTATTCTAAGTGTTCATGGTTTCCTGTGTGAAGAAAAACTGAAGACACATTCACACTGAAACACACATCTATATTAGCTCTGGGTTACTCGGAGTTGAGATAACATAACGAACAGGTCTATGGATGTGTGGGGCAATCAATATGTAACTTGTAGAAAAATATGCAAACTTCTTAAAGACTGTGACCTGGGTGGGCTTCAAATTCAGTCTCCTGGTGCTGGGAGGTAGCAGTCCTTTCCACTGCATCACCACGTCTGAGTTACTCTCTGCCACACTAGTCCTGAATTTATTCTAACTGTCCATGTGTCCATGGTTTCCTCTGTGAAGAAAAACTAAGGACTCGCACTCAAATACACATCTATATTTGCTCTGGGCTTTTTGAGAGTCGCCAAATAACACAACAGACATGTCTATGGGATGTATGTGGTAATCTGTAGGTAACCTGGAGAACAACGTGCAAACTCTGCAGAGGCAGTGACCAGGATGGGCTTCAAATCCAGCCTCCTGGAGCTGTGAGGCGGCAGCCCTTTCCACTTTATTACCATGTCTTAGTTACTATTAAATGAATGATGTTAACAATATATTACGGTTTTATTTTTAAGTAGCTGTAACCCGTGGCAGCGCCCACATAGTAATGAAACAGGACAAACTTTAAAAGTCAATAGATGTTGGAACTATATCTTAACATGTTCAGCTCTGACGGGAGAGCATTCCCCGTGTGGGGAGAAAAGTACATGGACGTGATATCTCTGGCAATCTGAAGCTAAAACACATGGAGCTCTGATGTCTATCTCAAAAATGTCAAATGTTTTCCTTAACAATCTGTAGATGATAATGTCTTTTGAACAAACCGGTATCGCTAGCTAAGCGGAGGCAAGGTGCACTCCAACACGTGGTGAGACGTAGACTAACTGGAACAGAGGCTGGCGAGTGAATGAGGCCCGCTCTCAGCCTACAGCCACTCTTTTGGATTTGAATAAATTCATCGGTACTGAAACCAAACTATGATAATTAGCGTGATGACAGAAGTCGCAAAATCAACTAAAAAGTTCAAGCAAATTATAGAAAACAACCAGATCTAAATTCGTTAAGTAATTCTGTCATGAAAAGCGGACAGACATGCAGACAGAATGCGCTTGGACCACAAAAATTTTAAAACCATTTTTAGCGAGCACCTAAGGGCCAAAGGTAACCTACATTCCAAATTTCAAGTCCTTATGGTTTGGGAGATTTTGTGATGAGAGTGTCAGCGGTATTGGTTTTTATATATAGACTAGCAAAATACCTGTGCTTCGCAGCGGCGAAGTACTGCCTTAAAATTTTTATTAAGAAGAAAATTAAACCTTTTTAAACTGAGGGAAAATATACCAATAATTATTTGTTAAGGATCTCTTTGTATGCCGCGTTGTCAGTTCGGCTCTCCGGTTGTAATATGACCAAGCTGTGCACTGAGCTTACTCTTGAGCATGCAACGTACAGTTGGCCATGTGAACAGTAATCTTGTTTCAAATCTCACAGCTTGGATTGCTGCTGTCATAATCGGTTTGAGTTTCATGGTTTGTTTCAATTACAACAGTATTTGCAGGACTTGTGTTGAAGTGACATTCGGCATCTGTCAAGCGTTGTAAGCATACAACCGGTTTCATCGATAACTTCACATCCAGCTTTTGAGAGTTTAAACATTCATAAACATCAAAGTGTCCACAACTGAAATCATCACCTGTGAATCTAAGATGTTTAAGAGGCATTGGCGGTTGTCGAAAGGTGTAAAATATTTGGCCATTTTGGTACACTTGAAAGCGACAACCGAACAATTCAGCGGCAGCCATCAACTCACATGCAGAACCATAGGTGAAGGGCTTAAGCATTTCACTCTTCTAGTGCACCTGTGTAGTATAATTATCTCCTGTACTGTCATCAGTCCACACCTTGAACCTGTCCCAGTCATTCAATGCATAAGACACAATGTTCCTCCGGATATCAAGAGTGAGCCTGATATGACCGTGCAATATGTAACAAAAAGAATGGAAAAGGCAGGTGCCATCTCAGGGCATGGAAACCACTCGGTAAGTGACAATTCTTTGATCAATGGTGATCACCTCGATAGACGTGTTAATGGGGGTAATGTTGGAATGATAAAAGAAATGGGTACCTGAACAATGTAAAGTAAGTCTAAAATACCTACACAATAACGATAAACTTAATAAATGACCAATAAAACAGAGGAGAAGCTGTGGATTAAATAAAAAGGCTGTAGTTATCAGCAGGGAGACATGAATCCCGTGACGAAGCAAGGAAGGGAATGTAGAGACCGGAGCGATGGACGGCCTTATATAGGCAGGCAGCCAACAACGTGGGAGGCGTGGGGATTGGGGACCCAACGCTGCCTCACACGGTGACCGAGCTGCAGGCTATGGACGTATATATGTACGTAAGTAGGATTCAGTTAGCATTGGGAACCAGTGTACCAAATTTCTTGAAGATGGGCCCATAAGTAACAAAGACCATTGAAAAGTTAAATATGGCGGCCGACAGTGGTGTCATACCACCGAAATAAGCATGTACATTGGTTTCGGTTAGCGCAGGGAAGCCGTCTACCAAATTTCGTGAAGATGGGGCCATAAATAAGAAAGTTCAACATTGCGGACGTTGTCGACCGTTATGATCGTTACGCGTAGAATTTCAAAATGAAACCTGCTTAACTGTTGTAAGTAAGCTATAAGGAATGAGCCTGCCAAATTTCAGCCTTCTACCTACAGAAGGAGAATTAGTGATGAGTGAGTGAGTGAGTGAGTGAGTCAGTGAGGGCTTTGCCTTTTATTAGTATAGATTAATCAAATTCCTGTTATCGGCCAGTTTGAAGTACATACTGTATGTATTATAGCTATCCTAATAAAAATGTTCAACGATAAGAGATTCCATCCATTTTCCAACCCGCTGAATCTGAACACAGGGTCACGGGGGTCTGCTGGAGCCAATCCCAGACAACACAGGAACCAATCAATTTAGAATCGCCAATCCACTTAACCAGCATGTCTTTGGACTGTGGGAGGAAATCCACGCAGACACGGGGAGAACTTGCAAACTCCATGCAAGGAGGACCCGGGAAGAGAACCCAGGCCTCCTAACTGCGAGGCAGCAGCGCTACCACTACTCCACCTTGCCGCCCACTATAAGAGATTTCTTTTTTTAAAAGAGAGAGAAAATAATTATTCAAAAATTATTTCATGAAAAATGTTAACTAAGTAATGATCATGTTAGGATTTCTGGATAAATTCATTTCCATTTCTGCATAGTTTTGAATACAGTATATACTGCATATAATTAGACAGATATAGTATTCATTTTAACCAAAAAATTTGATGCATAAATAAGCAATTTCATAATTAAAAATTGTGAATTGCCTATGGTCAGCTATGTATGTTGTAATTAGTGCTGGTAAATGATATCGTCACATTTCATTCCTTGAAATGGCATTAGACAATCTACCAACCTCTTTAATGAACCCAATTAGGATTTCATAAAGATGCCCTGGGCACTCAGCAGAAAGGCCTCTCAAAGCAGCAGATGTTACTTCAAAGAAGAAACATCCTTTTTTTGGTTGCTATGGTTGCTGAGGTGAAAGTGACTAGAGCAGACATTCTGTCAGATCTCTGGCATCATTGTTTATTCTAATATACTTTATTGCTTATTATGAAAAATAAATTTTTGTATCAATGTGACCACTACTTTCATCAGAAGTGGCAGAGAAGAAAATAGATGGAGAGAAGACCGTTGTTTAAAATAATAACACCCTTGGGAAAAAAATAAAGATCAATGTTTTCCACTACTTGCAACTCACAGACTTTTAGTGTCTTGAATAAAAAGCTTTTGATGTTGAAGCCATTACTGAGGTAGAGATCCAGTGGTTCTCACAGTAGTCTTCATCTTTCCTTCTGTCTGTTTCATCTGTCAAGGCCAAGTGTAACTGCAAACTGCCCCACTTCCAGTCAGCAATCTTTTATATACAATTTGTTGTTTTTCATTGACGGCGTTGCTATCCTTATTAGAACCTGAAGCCAGGAAACCCCAATTTTAACTAAAGCATACATAAGACAAAACAAGCAGTTAATTGCAGCCCAGTAAAGTTATACTGCATGCATAACACACTGATTTCTTCTCCAGGAGAAGCTGTCAGTGCTTTGCTACGCCATCCACCCCGACTCCTGTTATGTTTTTATTACTCTAAAGTGTATTGCAGGCATAGCACCCTGGCTATAAAGAGTACATCAGTGTTGTAGTATTTTGTAGGAATGTCGGCATGAGAGGTAATCACGTTTTCCAGCCTCTACCTTTAATTTTCATTACCTGCTTTTCTAATTGTTTCTGAATAGCTATGGTCCTGTCCTGACACCTTATCTATTCACACCGTTCACCTCAGAGTATGGCACTTAGGAGAACTTTGCTTCTTGCTGCAAAGAGAATAGTCTGCAACTCAACATCTGCAAAAACAACGAATGGGTTCCTGATTTTTTCAACACTAAAGAACCTTTACACCCAGCCACTAATAGGTTAGGCTGCTACGTGTATTTGTGGGCCTACATTAATGACTGGGTGGTCTTCTGGTCTCGTAATACAAAGGAGCTAATTAAGAAAGGGAGAGCAGACTTTTTTTTTTTTTTTTGTAAGATTGCACTTCTTTAAATTGGGTGACGACATCTTTTACATAATCTATAAGTCTGTGAAGGCCAGTGCAACGTTTTATGCTGTGGTGTGCTAAGCCGTTAACATCACTTCAAGAATGGCCCACCGAATCAACAAGCTGATTAAGAAGGCAGGCTCACTTATGGAATCAGTTAGCCTGAGGTAGTAGCAGAGGAGAGAATGAAGAAAAAAATGAGTGCCATTATGAATATCGCTGCATGTCCACTCAGTGACACACTAGCACCGAGTGCATTTAGATAATGAACCTTTCAGCACTATGGCAAAATGCCTTTATAATGTCACTGTGACAGTTCTCATACCTTTAACGAATTCAAAAGTAGTTTTTTTTTTTCTTTTTTTTTTGTAGTTCTTGTGTGTGTTTCAGTGTGGTTGTTGTTGTCTCTACATTTCTTCAGCTTCTGTAAAAGCTACATTTTTGCAAATGAAATTCTATCTGTCTATCTGTCTAGAGTGAATGAGATTTGGTACCTTCTGTCACTTTTAATTCATAAAGTATAATACCTTTCAATAATAAGAGCCTAATGTAAACCTATTTAAAATGTGACTGTAGATGCAGCTATACCAACGCTCAACCCAACACAGAAAGACACAGGAGGCTCACTGCTAAAAACACAACTGCTTATATTTTCCTTCGCTCGTGGAGAACGTCTTCCCCGTTCCCATGAGTCCACAACACACAGTCCAAAGCACAATACTTTCCTCTTCACTCTCTATCTTCATCACTTACCAGCTTCATCCACTACCACCCGACTCTGGCTTCTTTAATAGCCCTTCAGGAAGCGCTCCAGGTGTTTGATGACCTATTTCTGGTTGCACTTCATGGTGTGGCTAAAGAGCCCCCCACATGGGCTCAGGAACAACTGCAGCACTCCCTGGCGACACCCCTGAGGCACCACTGCCACCCAGGGGGGCTGCCATCTAGTATCCTGGGAGAGGTACAGTTCTGACCAGGCTTGCTCCCCCAGTCCATACAGTGTAGAGGCATCCCGGCAATCTATAACAGAAAATATATTTACTGTATATAAGAAAGTCAGAAGGAAAATAATTGTATTCAAGTATAAAGCAGTGTAATATGCAGGGCTGATAATAACGATAGACCATTAAAAGCATCCATTCTTTCATTAAACTTCAAAACATACCCATTCAGTACAGAGCTACAGGAGTCGGGAGCTTATTAAGCACAAGGCAGCCACCAACTCTTTCCATTTTACACACCAAACAAGAGTTTTCAACCAACATAAACTATGCATTTTCCTAGGGAAGGAAACTAGAATATCCACAAAAAATCCACATAAATACTAGCAGAATGTGTAATGTCCATACAGATTGAACTAAGAGCTCTGGAGCTATGAGACAGCATCATTAACCACTGATCCACCATGCTGCTTCCAACAAATATAGGAAATCAGAAGACAGTAAACAGTCAGAAAAAAAGATGTGGGTTGTATGGAGGAAGTTAATATTTAGTATAGTACATACTAGTAGTAGTTAAAACTCGCACCTGAAAGCCATTTTGTTTTTCTCATTGAATGGAAATCATGATTGTTCTGTACATGTTATACTTTTAATTTATAATAATACAAGCCCAATGCAAAGCTATTTGAAAATATATTTATATAAGAAAGGCAGAAAGAAAATAGCTGTATTCTAGTGTAAAGGGGTGTAATATGCATGGCTGATAATAATGTAAATCCTTTAAAAGCAACTGAGAAATTTATAGAACACTAATGGTCATCTTATGAACTGGAGTAATTTTTAAACTCCCATATAAATAATTGTGCAGAAGTAAGTCGGGAATATGAATTAAGAAATCAATGAAAACAAAAAAAAAAAAATACAAGCCTCAAACCATAATGATTTCATCTTTGTAGCTGTAATAAATTGGCAAACTTTTCTGGAAACATGTTTTCACTTTTTCATTGTGGGTAATTGAATGTAGATTAATGCAAAAAGCATTAGCAAAATAGCAAATTTATCCAAAAAAATCAAATCCACAATAACAGCCAAGTATGCAGAAAGTAAAGGAGTCTGAATACTTTCTGAACCCACTGTATATACCTGTTTTTTTCCAGTTTTGTTGAAATGTACACAGTTTAATGTCTCAACTGTTCTGAAATTATACCATAAAAACTGGGATTTGCTTACCTTGACTACTGTTAGGCTGTGCTTGAAGCTCCTGTCCTGTGAGGTGTCTATCATGCAAGCTGTTGACTTGTCTTCTAATTCTGTTATGGCTTTGGGTCTGCCAGTCTTGTTCCTCTCACAGTGTCATCTGGTTTCTAAATTCCTTTTGATATTGTAGGAAACTGTACTCACTGTCATCTTGGCTTTCTTAGGAATTTCTTCAAAGGAAAAACTTACACTTTTAAGGGTTATAATTGCCTGTCTGTCTTCATTCCTTTATTGCCTTTTTCTCGTTATTATGAAAGCAATATATAGTGCAGGAGTGGGCAATGTCAGACGTGCAGTGGCTGCAGGTTTTTGTTCCAACCCAATTGCTTAATTACAAACCATTCCTTGCCAATCTCAGACCTTATTTCATTTTATGGTTTGTTAGTGTCTAATGTTAGGTTCTTATGTTGTAGATTTTTTCCTTTCCAAGGATATCATCCAAATGATTTGGATAATGTTCAGCCAGTCACATGATTTATTAAACCAAATAGTGCATGATGAATCCACACAGTTGTAAAAATAAACAAGTTAGATGCAGAACTGCTGGCTTCTTTGTGAATTGCATCTTATTGTTAATAAGGAGCCATTAGAAAAAATGAATACAGCTGTTAAGACTGAAAAAGCAACTAAGGGGGCGGGGGGGGGGGTTGTGAGACCAAGAAAATGAAGCATCAAAATGTCACTTGAGCAATTGGTGCTTAATCAGCAATAATTGACTTCCCATTAAGAAACTGGTTTGGAACAAAAACCGGCAGCTACTGCGGCCCTCAAGAACTGCTATTGCCCACTCCTGATATAGTGGAATATCGTCCATATAATGCTTCAGCACCGTTTCCTCCAGCATTACTTGTACACAGATAGAGGATCTGTAAGTAATTCACACAAGTTAGGACACCTGTAGAAATTGTTTGCATCAACCTTGGCTTAATGCAACCAAGGCTTAAGTAATTTCCAGTGCTACTAAAGCTGAAAGTTGTTAGCTGATTATTTGATCTCTGAAACACGCATTTCTGTATAAGTCTGAAAAGGTTTTGGTAACTCTAAACTTTGTTTTAACCTCTGATTCAGATTATTCAATGGACTTAAACTGCTTAAATGTCACTAAAAACTGGAAAAATAGGAGTGTCATAAAACTTTTGACGGGTGGTGTATATATAAATATAGGTTACCTTATTAATGAGAACTAATTTAATATGCTCAAGTCCACTTAGTCCAGATCAGGTTTGCAGGGAAGCATTGGAGTTTAGGCAGGCAGTGCCCAAGCACAAGACACTAGATCTAAGAGGCTGCCCTGTCAACCTCTTTGCCGCTGTACCAAACTCATACTGTCCTTGTGCTAACTATTCTGTGTGAGCTTAGTTCTGCCATGTTGTTAAAGAAATGGTAAATCACAAGGGAAAACATAAAAGGACCAAGAAAGTGAGATCTGTCATGAGGGAAAGGTTAGCAGATAGTCTGGAGCCACACTTAGGCTGGTATACTAAAGACATGAGAAAATAATTTGTCTTAAAAATCAAGGACAACGTAACAAAAGTAACATTTATAAACACTTGTATAATATTCTTTCATGGTCTCCTTCAGGAAAAAGTTGTTTTTTTTTTTTCTCAATAGCAAAATGAGACTGAATGAAAGATACCAGAAACAGTGGTACACCATTTTAAATACCCCTCAGTGCAATGATGCCTTGTTGAAATGTCTTTTCTGTTCTGTATCTGGGCTGATGCTTTGTGTTTTTTTCTTCTTTGAAAGGATAGAGACATCCTTTAAGCCATAATACATCCTTTTGTTATTATAATTATTTCAAAGAGTTACCTGTGTTCTGACTTGGGGAGGAGGATTAAGGGGCTTCTTTAAGACTTGTCTTGGATTTTAGCTGCAGCGCATAGCTAATTATGCATGCACATGGGTTAGTGTTATAGATCCTTTGGCAGTAGTCATATATTATTATCATTATCTAATGTACCCTCCAGATGAAAATATTGCAAGTTTTTTGTTGTTTTCTTTTTTTTTAAACACATGTAGGGTGGAAAACTGAAGTATTGATAGGGTTGTGATATCACACATGCCTGAAGCAACAATCTTAAAATACACATGTGTGAACTTTTGTGCACATGGCCACTACAGCTCTGTGATGTCACACTGGGCTCTCAAGGCATCATGGGGCAATGGGAAAAAATGGTTGTCTAAGCCGGCTGCAAGGTGAATTTCTATGACAAAAATCGTCAAGCAAGGTCAACGATGAACAGAACATATTCACTGTGAAATAGGCTTTAGCAACATGTAATAGACACTTACATGGAAAATGACTAGTGTGATCTGTAGGGGCCATAACAGAGCTGCAAAATTCCAGACATCACTGAACAACAACAGTCCTAGTTTGAAATGACCATTTTTATTTTAGAAATACCTTCACACGGGCTTCTTTAGACAATACAGTTTCTTTTCTCTTTATTTTCCTTTCTCTTTCTCCTCTAGCTCTCCCAGATAAGTTTTGTCCTTCCTCCATACCCAACCACAACTCACGAGTAAGGTGGAGTAGCTTTCTTTAACCCAGACCCAGAAGTACTTCCAGTGCCACCACATTGCACCCAGGAAACACTTCTAGGTCAGACAGAACCCCCTTAACACAAAGAATCCTCCTCTCCACAGGTCCCTCTGGCAGCTCCCACGAAACCCAGCAGGATCGCCCATTGAGACTACAACTTTGATACTTCCCTCATAGTTTGTATGTGGGAGATCCAGCAGAGGGATGCTGCCACCTTTACTACCAGGATAACAAGTAGCCTTGAATCACAGTCTTTTTCCATCCTTACATCATAAAAACTTCCAGGCTGGGATGGCAACAAACCTGTGTACTCCGTAACACTAGGTACAGGTTATGAACCAAGTGCGTGTGATCCATGAGACCTTCCTAACCACTATGCCACCCATACTGAGCCCATCATGTCCTTAATTCACTTTAGTCTTAGGAGCAGTGCATGTCCAGTCTAGGCTTTAGTTGTGCAGTATACATAGCGATTAAAATATTTAATAATTGTTCATCAGAAACATTTTAAGATAGTAATCCTCCAATGAGGGAAAAAAAAGTTTCTTTAATTATTTCCCTCTTATTTTATTCTTATCTTCTGGTTTTGAATCAAGCCTGTCAGAGTGTGATATGGTTATGACAGGAGTTGTGAAGCATGCAAATCAAACTGTTATAAATCACAATTTGTATGATTGTTCATCCTACCTCAGCCACCCCCCGCCCCCTCCCTTTCCCTTTAGAGAATTCAGCTGAAGAAGAATTGGTGAAGAATTGCCTGGCAGAGATGACAAGAACAGAGCTGGTTGTGCTTGTTTCAGTACACTGCCTTCATTAGATTCAATTTAGAATAAAACACCAGACTAAAAAGATGACATCTGTGCACTGCTGAATCTTAGAGGGAGACACTCAAATGTCGACAGAGTAGACTTGTAAGCCACTAACCAATTTTTTTTCATGTTTAATTCCAAAAGTCAGAGAAAAGAAGCTTTGGAACCAGAATATTGTCAATTTCATCTGTAGCCTGTATTTATTTTAATCCTTTGTTTCAAATGTCATACACTTGTAGTTGTGCTCTAAGAGATTTTGTTATTATCTCAGATCTCATCACTGGAGATGATAAGCAGGGCAGTATTGGGGGTATTTGTCTGAGCATCGTGGTGCCTTTAGTGAGATTAAATTAGGATTACTGTACATCCTGCTTTGCTTCAGGTTATCAATGAGGAAAGAAAATATTTTTGTTCCTTTCCAAATTCCATGCAGTAGACACGATTTCCAATTCAGGAATGCAGGTTGTTCCACATTTCATTTATTCATTTATAATGAGGAGTTTCACACTATTCTAGTCAAGCGAGTACTTATTGTCATTTTGGGGGTTTGGTAGAATGAGTAAAAGAACAGTTTGATAGATGAAAGGAGACTAGGGCTGGCTGTACGATTTTGCCAAACTATGTAGTCACCTAGGGTGGCAAAATTTGAAGGCCTCATTTTTTTAATCAGTACAGACCTACGAACACTCAGACTCAAAACGATTGTCTGATTACATTTTATATTATTTTTGCATACTAGCAATGTTTGGCCTTAACAACAACAATAATCATAATGACAGTAATAATATGACAGGACTAGGAATCGTGTCCAAAAAAGAAATGTTGAGCCACCAGCCAAGTCATTCCATTTAATTCAACAAATAAACAAAGAACAAAACAAGTACAAAATATCGTAAACCAACAGAAATACAGGCTATAGCCTTTTCTTGCTTAGTAAAATGCCTCATAGTTGAGCCAGTTTGGCTTTAAGGAACTCCATATTCTAGTGTGGCTTGAACCAAAGTGAGATGCCTTGTTTTGGGGGATGCAGCGGCTTTATGGGATCTGGCCCAGGAAGGGCCAGAGTTAGTTGCCCTTACTGGTGTTCTTCTCAGAGCTGTGGAGGTAGAAGCACGTAATAATGTTAGTGACAGCACCCCCTCTCATCCCAGAGAGGTATTACACACATCTGATGAGCCCGGAAGGCGATTCACCACAATGCTGGAGATTTGCTCTTGGCATGCTAAACCAGTTCTCCATTGTCCATGTCTCACTGGAAAAAAATATTTTGAGGTTGTATATTGATTGGATAGTTTGCATCAGGATGCAATAAATAGAAGATGTGGGCAAATATTACTTTTTAAAAATAATCATTATACTTCAATTTTATTGAATTTTGTGATTATATTAGTTTTTTTGGTTTATTGTATTAATTTAAATTTCATGTACAGTATATGTTATGAGGCTGCCCTGGTAAGATTATAACTAGAATGTCACCATCACTGTAAGGCACATGTTTGTTTTTAGGTCTAAATACAGACGTATAGATTGTATATTTACTGCCTAATTGATAATATGGTAAGAATCTGTTTTTTCTTTAGATAAACATTAAATGTAATCAATCAATCAAACAATATATTAATCAATAAATAATGCCTGTTAATACAGCCCAGTTCCTATTTCTTTTCTGAAATAGCACCCCTCAAGAGTGTATTTTTTGAATCAGTCTTGTAAACCAATGTTTGCTATAAGTGATCAATCAACCCTTTAACATTACCATATTGTAAAATCACTTCTTTGTATACAAAACTTCCATTCTTATTTGGTTAGACAATAAAAGAAGTAAATCAAAAATCACATTGAGATATTTTTTCATAGTTGCCAAGGTCTAAACTTCAACTATATGACTCAACAGTTTGTACTAAAATGCCATGACTCTAAATGTAGAGAAATGTTTACTGGCTTCAGTGTTAAATTTCACTTACATTAATACATTTTAAAAAATGTGAAAAAGTATACAAGTACTGTTAAAGATGTTTAAATAACAGAACGTTTTTGTCATCTTATTGTAATTATGGCAAAATAAGTACTTTCTAATTTTTTAAAGTAATTAGCAAATGTATGCATGCAATAAAATTTGGGTGCATTCTGGGATTGGGTTAACTGTTTTGATAGTTGTAGGGTTTTAAATATTTACTTAATCAAAGAGACAATTGTGTATGTTAAGTAATTTGTCACAATGGTGTGTGTGATAGATGTGTGCTCAGACCACCTCACCGCTGTTTCAGTAACTCGGACTGATAACTGCAGATCTGTTTGATGAAAGGAGTGACTATCTGACTTGTAAAAGAGCAAGATTAAATGTCCTCTCTCAAGCTAACTATGAAAACACTAAACTAATCCATAATGGAAGTCATCCAGAATGCTTTTCTGTTTGTTTTAAGAATAGGTGCTGCACAGAATGGATTTCATTATCGGATTTCTTGATTATTAGCATACTTATATTAGCCGTGGCCTTACAAAGAAAACTCTTTTGAGGAAAAAGCATTCTATATTGGAGACGTATTTTAGGAACATAGTGCATCCATTGTGGCAGGGATTCCCAAACTCGGTCCTGGGGACCCCCTGTGGGTGCAGGTTTTTGTTACAAACAGCTTCTGTTTTTAACTGGACTCCTGGGCTAATTAAGTGAACTGTTATTTCCCAATTTATGTGTTTTGGGAACAATATAGAAATTAGAAACTTACATTTGGTAAAAAAAATATATTTATATTAAAATGTACTAAGCAGTTATATGGGGAAAAGGTATTTTTCTTTTTTTTTAACATTATCATCTTGATTTTCATTCTACTTTTCCAGGTGTTCTAATTGTTTAATTAAATTCATTATTTACTAATCAGTGGGGCTGACAATAAAGTAGTTGCAGCCTCTCATGATTCAATGTTGTTTGCCTGGGTGTCTGCTCTGCTCGTTTTTAATTGTCGTTATTAAGACAATGAAGGGAGCAAACTGCACAGAGAAAGGGCAAAATATAATGATATCAACAAAGGAGAGTTAAGCATTTAAATCTATAGCAAAAACAGAAATATTTCTAAATGTCTATAAATGTAAAAATCACGCTGTGATGCTTTTCTGAATGTAGAGGGGGAAAAAAGCTAATTAAATATAATCAGTGTTATCAGTTGTTGTCACTGATTATGAATCCAGCTTGAACAACAACATGCAGTCACAGTGGGTCCCCAGGACCGAGTTTGGGAATCCCTGCATTGTGGGGACTGGCACCCCCAGCCATACTTTAACCTCCACCTACACAAGAAACATTTTCTGTATAATCTGGCCTAAAAAATACTGTTAGGTAACATATAGTAATTAAAAATCCTAAAAGACATAGTGTGTGTATTTCAAAAGACTTGCTAACATGTCAGAGCTGACCTTTAATGTAACATTTCCAGGAATTTGGATCACATATTATCTATTTCAAATAGTGCCTTTTTTAAGTGCTGTCTGCTTTTATACAAAATTAAATTAATCTTCAGTGGTGACTTATAAGCAAGTCATTGTTTCTTAATACACCAGATGGTGCAACTTGGACACATCATCAGTGATGAACCCAGGATCATAGGGTGTTTCAGGTTTTAGGTCATCTGAAACCATTTCCTGGCTTCCATGATGTTCTTCGTAGCTCTTCTTTCCTGTAATCGTCTAATGCCAAGAATACTGAGTATCCAATAAAGACTACCCAGCAAAGCCCCTGCAGCTCTCCTTAATGGGCTCACAGTGGGCCTTCCACCCGTGCCCTCTACATTCCTCTAACAGTTCAAGATATTTGGCCTTTTTACGCTCATGGATCTCCTCTAGCCGCTCCTCCCAGGGAACAGTGAGTTCCATCATAATCACTTGCTTAGAATAGTCAGATGTTAAAACCATATTCAGCCTGAGTGTCATTCTCACAATATGTTCCAGAAACTTCAACTGCTTCCCTAGGTCAGCCTTCAGCTTCCAGTGACACACTGAGACTAGCAGCCCTGTTGAGGCCTTGAGTTCCACCTGAGGATTTCTCCTTCCTTAAGAAAGGCATTATTGTCCCTTATTAGGAGCTGATGTTTGCTCTGCTGAATACCAGAGCAGATGATATCAGCTAAATCCTTCAGCTCTTGGTCATGCACCACGTATGCCTCTCCTCTCCCAAGGCTGTCAGAAAGCAGCTCAAAATAATCATAATATGAAGACACTTAAGTTAGTGCAGCCTGCCATGCATAGGAACAGTCGATTAGCAAAAACAAAATATTATATATGCATTCTCTCACTTTATTGTTTTTGGATATGGCTTAACACAAAAGCAAAAACAAAGCTGTCCAGCCAAGCCAAAATATTAGAGAGGTGGCATGGGAGCCAATTCACACATCTGCATGCTCAGTCATTACCACAGCTTCCAGTTGACACATCTAATCCTGACCATGTAAAATTTGCAAGTGAGTACATTGAGTGTCAGCATGGAGAAAGGTGATTTGATGAGCCCCAGAGAGCCAGAGTTACTAGCACTGTGCCACAGTTCATACTGATAAAAGTCGGTGTCCTTAAGCTCATTTTAGGAACAGGCAAAACCTGAACTATTAAAGGTGCCTTCAATGTACAATATTAATCTGTTGGTCTGTATTTAAAAAAACAGAAGCATGCGTTGCTTTCTATTAAATACCCATTTTAGCTACAATTAAACAAGGATTCAAGTTACAGGCTTATGTAAAGGACTGCCCCTAAAGGTGGAAAAATAAATGAATGTAACCCTGTACTGTAGTTAGGATATAATGGGTTGGATAATGGATGGATGGATGAACTCTACTATTTATATAAGTTCCATATTAGCAACAGAAAAGCTATTCTAGAAGCTACTGCTGACTTGTAAAAACTGAAATCTGCAGTTTGATGTTGACATCTTGGAATGGGTTATTTAAGATCCCCATGCTCTCTGAAAAGCAAAGTGGGAATACTGTGAACGCATAAGCTTGCCTAGTCAAAACTTGAACGATGAATTATTGAGTGTATTTCTCAGTCTTTCGGTGATTTGTTTTGCATTCAAATGATCTTGAAATCTGATAAAATTTCTTTCTGTTCCTCTATAATCTGTTCTTTAGCTTTAATAAGCCTTTTGTGATAATACTTCATTTAATGGTTAATGCAAGAAAGCTATTTATTGATTGTTTTCCAATGTGAATTTAAATGAATTACCAATTGCACTAATACTTGTAAGTGTATATTATTGTTTAAGTCCATAAAATTTTAATGAATTTATAAGTAAAACTGTGCTATTGGTGTATTAAAGGCATATTTGGAGAAATACATGATGATTAGGGGATGTGAAAAGTTCACATGAAGCTCTGCAATTATGGATCTGGAGGGCTAAGAAAAAGAAAATTTAAATATCATTTGGTTTTATTGTTTTTTTGATTAGCTTTAGATCTTCCATGGCTTTCCTCGTCAGGTGTTTCCTACTAAAAATGCCAGTTTGTTGCAAAAGGGTCTGGCTGCAGACCGTACACTCTCAGCCACACGCACGCTCAGCCACAACAGGAAGTGCAACCGGGGAGTCGTTTCCCGATTGCTAAGTTGGTACGTTTGCTAGTTATAGTCTTACCATTTATGAACAATATGGAATATTCTTAATATACAGGCTGGCCTGTGTTGGTTTATTAACATGTTTACCATTTTAACAGATCAAGTTAGCCAAGGTAAATGCTTGCCTGTTATTGTAATTACTAGCATCATGGCTGTGGTAGCGTGGCAAGAGCGCTGATGTTTAGAGCGTGCTAGTTTAGTGTTCCCGCTGTTATCCCATGGAAAAAACAATTATGCAACCATCATAACTTGCTAACATTATTTAAATTTAATGTATACAGTATTTACGTGTGAATAAAGAGTAAAATGAAAATAAATCAAATAGAACAATTCTGTGTCGTTAATAATCTTATATATCAGAACTGTAATATGTACTATACTTTACTGTGAGGATGCGTCAATACCACCAGAAGTACAAGTACACTTTTTATCAGTTTTTTATATATCAATAATAATTGCATAAAACACATTTACATAAATACACCAATTTTTTATTGCTGCCTAAGGTATCTGTCCTTGCACACGCAAAAACAGCCAGTCAGTGGTGTAGTGACAGCCAACACCAATTCATTGGTCTGGTCCAGTTGCCCCTGATACTGACTATGAAAGAAGAAGATGCTGGGAAGGCTCTGCAGGAGTACGAAGCAATGAATGCAGAGGAAGATTCACTAGTTAATAGAGATGGGGGTATTTTCCGTACGTCACTTAAATCATCCAAGATCAGATGCCTCATCTTGGATGAGTTAATGCCGGTGAAGCATATCTGGGATAAGTCGGTTTTTCAAACGCAGCCATGTAGTACATTAGTCTAGATCAGGGGTCCTCAATCACGGTCCTGGAGAGCCGCAGTGGCTGCAGGTTTTTGCTCCATCCCAGTTGCTTAATAAAAAGCACTTATTGCTAAAGTAACATTTCTGCTTCACCTTTAGTGATTTTGAGCCCTTATTGCTAAATTTTGTCTTAAACAGCTATTTTAATTGCTCCTTATTATCAATAACATGCAAATGACAAGAGAGAGCAGCATTTCTCCATTTAGCTTATTTACATTTACACCTGTGTGTATTTATCTGCACTATTGGGTTTAATTAAATACTTGGAAGAAAAATGAAGAGAAAAAAGTGAAGGACTGAGAATTACTCGTCCATTTTAGCCTTCAAATCATTTGCATGATAGAAAGGGAAAGAAAATCTAGGATATGAGAATGGCCTGACATAGCAGAGTTAATTTAATTTCATAGCTTGTTAGTGCTTTATTGGCAAGAATTGCTTTCTAATTAAGCAACCAGGTCAGAACAAAACCTGCAGCCACTGCGGCTCTCTAGGACTGGGATTGAGGACCCCTGGTCTAGATGAGTCTAATCATCCGAGATGAATGCACGTGCCTGCGTGATTGAAAAGCCCATATACACTCACCTAAAGGATTATTAGGAACGCCATGCTAATACTTGACCCCCTTTCGCCTTCAGAACTACCTTAATTCTATGTGGCATTGATTCAACAAGGTGCTGAAAGCATTCTTTAGAAATGTTGGCCCATATTGATAGGATAGCATCTTGCAGTTGATGGAGATTTGTGGGATGCACATCCAGGGCACGAAGCTCCTATTCCATCACATCCCAAAGATGCTCTATTGGGTTGAGATCTGGTGACTGTGGGGGCCATTTTAGTACAGTGAACTCATTGTCATGTTCAAGAAACCAATTTGAAATGATTCGAGCTTTGTGACATGGTGCATTATCCTGCTGGAAGTAGCCATCAGAGGATGGGTACATGGTGGTCATGAAGGGATGGACATGGTCAGAAACAATGCTCAGGTAGCCCGTGGCATTTAAATGATGCCCAGTTGGCACTAAGGGGCCTAAAGTGTGCCAAGAAAACATCCCCCACACCATTACACCACCACCACCAGCCTGCACAGTGGTAACAAGGCATGATGGATCCATGTTCTCATTCTGTTTACGCCAAATTCTGACTCTACCATTTGAATGTCTCAACAGAAATCGAGACTCATCAGACCAGGCAACATTTTTTCAGTCTTCAACTGTCCAATTTTGGTGAGCTCGTGCAAATTGTAGCCTCTTTTTCCTATTTGTAGTGGAGATGAGTGGTACCCGGTGGGGTTTTCTGATGTTGTAGCCCATCCGCCTCAAGGTTGTGCGTGTTGTGGCTTCACAAATGCTTTGCTGCATACCTCGGTTGTAACGAGTGGTTATTTCAGTCAAAGTTGCTCTTCTATCAGATTGAATCAGTTGGCACATTCTCCTGTGACCTCTAGCATCAACAAGGCATTTTCGCCCACAGGACTGCCACATACTGGATGTTTTTCCCTTTTCACACCATTCTTTGTAAACCCTAGAAATGGTTGTGCGTGAAAATCCCAGTAACTGAGCAGATTGTGAAATACTCAGACCGGCCCGTCTGGCACCAGCAACCATGCCACGCTCAAAGTTGCTCAAACCACCTTTCTTTCCCATTCTGACATTCAGTTTGGAGTTCAGGAGATTGTCTTGACCAGGACCACACCCCTAAATGCATTGATGCAACTGCCATGTGATTGGTTGATTAGATAATTGCATTAATGAGAAATTGAACAGGCGTTCCTAATAATCCTTTAGGTGAGTGTATATTGACTCTAGAAAACATGATCAGCAAGTCATTGATAGGCTGTAACAAAATGACGAAAGAACGGGTGCATTTTTTTTTTACACAAGCAGAGCAGGACCTTTTATTCGAAAGATATGAAGAATTTCAAGATCTAATATGCACAAGGGGTGACAATGCAGAAGCAGCCCAAACCAGAAAAGACAGCTGACAAAAAGTGGCTGACAAATTAAACGCTAAGTACTGTGCATTGTACTTACTGAATGCAGCGTTTCATTTCCTATGTGCCAGATTAATTATTATTTAATATGTCATACTTCCAGATCAGACGTGAGCACAAGGAGAACATGGGAACAGGTTAAAGTGAAGTACAAGAATATACTTCAAACTGGCAAATATTGGCATATAACTATTTAAAGAATTGTTGACATAAAGAATCATTTATAAGAAACATTAATTTTAAAGCTAATAAGAAGGCAGACAAGCACAAAACAGATGGAGGTCCACGTGGTCCAGACCTAACCCCTGCAGAAGAGTTGGCTCTCCAGCAAAATGCCCATCGCCCTGTTTCTGAGGGATTTTTTTTTTTTTTTGTTGGGTCAGTTGCAGGGAATGTCATATCCCTAGAACCCGAGATATTGATGAAGGTCAAATATTTGATGAAGACACTGTGTCTGATTATTAGAGAGGTACATTTTCCAAATAATGTTTGATCAAACTCCACTCTGATCAGTCCCATGTGCCCCAATTACATTTGTAAATCCTGAGTAATGAGCATGTTAGGCTGATTGTGAGATTCTTTATGGAGCTGTGGGTGTTTTCTCCTGTATATTACCTACCTGCAATAGCATGAAATGCATCTTTTATTGTCTGCACACGCAGGTGTCCAGGAAACACTAAGAAACCCCGAAGGATATTTTTCAGAGCCAAACAGACTTTACGAATTGCCTGGCAAACTGCACTTTTAGATAGATTTTTTTGTTTTATTTTCATTTTACTCTTTATTCACACGTAAATACTGTATACATTAAATTTAAATAATGTTAGCAAGTTATGATGGTTGCATAATTGTTTTTTCCTTGGGATAACAGCGGGAACACTAAACTAGCACGCTCTAAACATCAGCGCTCTCGCAACGCTACCACGGCCATGATGCTAGTAATTACAATAACAGGCAAGCATTTACCTTGGCTAACTTGATCTGTTAAAATGGTAAACATGTTAATAAACCAACACAGGCCAGCCTGTATATTAAGAATATTCCATATTGTTCATAAATGGTAAGACTATAACTAGCAAATGTACCAACTTAGCAATCGGGAAACGACTCCCCTGTTGCACTTCCTGTTGTGGCTGAGCGTGCATCTGACGTCAGTGGCTGAGCGTGCGTGTGGCTGAGAGTGTACGGTCTGCAGCCAAACCCTTTTGCAACAAACTGGCATTTTTAGTAGGAAACACCTGACGAGGAAAGCCATGGAAGATCTAAAGCTAATCAAAAAAACAATAAAACCAAATGATATTTAAATTTTCTTTTTCTTAGCCCTCCAGATCCATAATTGCAGAGCTTCGTGTGAACTTTTCACATCCCCTAATCATCATGTATTTCTCCAAATATGTCTTTAATACACCAATAGCACAGTTTTACTTATAAATTCATTAAAATATTATGGACTTAAGCAATAATATACATTTACAAGTATTAGTCCATCCATCCATTGTCTAACCCGCTGAATCCGAATACAGGGTCACGGGGGTCTGCTGGAGCCAATCCCAGCCAACACAGGGCACAAGCCAATCCAGGGCAGGGTGCCAACCCACCGCAGGACACACACACACACCAAGCACACACTAGGGCCAATTTAGAATTTCCAATCCACCTAACCTGCATGTCTTTGGATCGTGGGAGGAAATCGGAGCGCCCGGAGGAAACCCACGCAGACACGGGGAGAACATGCAAACTCCACGCAGGGAGGACCCGGGAAGCGAACCGGGTCTCCTAACTGCGAGGCAGCAGCGCTACCACTGCGCCACCGTGCCGCCCACAAGTATTAGTGCAATTGGTAATTCATTCAAATTCACATTGGAAAACAATCAATAAATAGCTTTCTTGCATTAACCATAAAATGAAGTATTACCACAAAAGGCTTATTAAAGCTAAAGAACACATTATAGAGGAACAAAAAGAAATTTTATCAGATTTCAAGATCATTTGAATGCAAACAAATCACCGAAAGACTGAGAAATGCACTCAATAATTCATCGTTCAAGTTTTGAGTAGGCAAGCTTATGCGTTCACAGTATTCCCACTTTGCTTTTCAGAGAGCATGGGGATCTTAAATAACCCATTCCAAGATGTCAACATCATTATATTCAATATTCCATATTGTTCATAAATGGTAAGACTATAACTAGCAAACGTACCAACTTAGCAATCGGGAAACGACTCCCCGGTTGCACTTCCTGTTGTGGCTGAGCGTGCATCTGACGTCAGTGGCTGAGTGTGCATGGTCTGCAGCCAGACCCTTCTCGTTTGTTGAGGGATATAGTGTGTGGTCGGCCCCTCAAGGATGATTTTGGAAGGCAAGTTAAAAAAATCTGTCTGATGATGAGAAAGTTGAAACTCTTTACATGTAAGCTCAAGCTGGCTGCAGACTATTACTGTTTGACTTATGTTTCTTAATTGTGCTAAGGTTCGTTAACATTTGTCAGCTTATTCATGAATATTTTAATAAAACAAATTGATCTTAGTACATGCTTTTATGAAGATTTCTATCTTGATCCCATGTTAATTTACACGAGTGATCTTAATCTTGCATTCTAAAACTGAAATGAGAGTTAAAAATATTTTTTGTATACAGTTTATTGTTCTCTCCTCACAACCAACTTTTGTTTTATGCCAACGTAAGTGTAGGCAGCATCAGTGAATCACTCAACATGGCTGGTTACTTTGAGGCATTTGTTACCACTGGTATCCAATGGGCCATTAAATTCCACATTATATAAAACTCATTGGAAGTAAGTTGCCCAAAAGCCCCGGAGTGCCTGTTAATAACCATTATCATTATCTTTAAACTAAAAGCCTACAAGATATTGTACTGAAGACATAACATGAAAGACTGGAGATGCATTTTAAAAGCAAAGCTTTGCCATTCAGTTAGACAGATGGAAACAGGTAAAAGCTTTTCTGTCACTGTCAAGGATTATATAGTTGGAAAATGTAAGCAATTGAAAAATATTTTAGAGTAATAATAGAGTTGACCACCAGAGGGCAATGAAATGCCTATGCTGATAGAGCAGATACACAGCACTAATAGAGGTTTACAATGAATTACAGTAGCTGTTTAATTAAGTCGCTTTATCTTGAATGAATTTGAGTTTGTGTTTTAACATCTCAGACAGTCAGACGTGTTGCAGTCTTTGTTCGTTTAGATGGTAGCTGCTGCCTTAGCTTCAGAACAAAGAAAAGAGAAAAAAACACTGTGGAGTGCCTGTAATAAGATTGTTGTTAGAGGCTCACTAAAGTAAATGAAATCAGGGGGCTAAAGCTCCATTATAGGCTTTCATTAAGAAAAATCAAAATTTACAAGGTAAAATGCAAAAGCTGTTATCTGGTGTGTTTCTGTGTGGATAAAGAGAGCTCTTTATCTGCAGGTAGGATCCATTCTGAAGAAATCGCATTTGGTCTTCAGAAATGCTCTTTGCGATTATTGTTTTAGTCCAATTGGTCACTTACTTGTGTCAGTGATTTGCGCTTATTCATCACTTGGTCACTGGGATGACTTCATTTTGTTTTGAGTTATGCTGAAAAGTCTCTTTGTTCTTATGCTTTGATATTTTCAGTCTGTTTTTTGACCTTTGATTTTTGCCTTTCATTTTTAGCAATGCTTTTCTTACTTGCATTTATTTATGTATGCATGTATGTGTGTCTGATCATTTTGACTGCTTCCGGGGAGTTGTTTGTTTCAGATCGGCTGCTGCCATTGGTTTGTTTGATGATGTAATTTCCTGTTGTAAGATGGACGCTAGGTATGTGTAATATAAAAAGACTTTTATTTTTCTTCACCTGTGGGGCACGTCTTCCTCGTGAACCCCACAAGAAATACACAATCCCAAGCACTATTAACCACCAGTAAAGCACAAGCACTTTCTTCTCCTTGGCACCATCACTCCTCCCCAGCAACCTTGTCATCCTGAGTGGTGGTTGCTGGCTCCTTTTATAGTTCACCCAGAAGTGCTCCTGGTGTTTGATCACCGAGTTCCGGTGGCACTTCCGGGTGTGACGAATCTGTTGCCCACACGGGCTCAGGAGTCCCAAACACAGCATCCCCTGGCGGTACCTGTGGGACCCAACAGGGCTGCACCCAAGTCCAATTCCCAGGGAGCCCTGTGGGGAACCGAGGCACTACTCCAGCCCAGGGGGCGGCCATCTAGCATTCAGGGGGAGGTATTGCACTGTCCAGGGCTGCTCCCCCTGAATATAGTGTGCAGGGGCTGCCACACTGTGTATTTCATGATCTTGAACTGGCCAGTGGGTGAAGACACAAAACAGAACATTGACATGTTTGTGATGATTTGACAGCACATCTGTGCACATCTCTTGTATGTCTTTTTTGTAGAATGGAATCTACAGTTACTATTACTTTAATCTGCTTTCTAGTATCATAATATATTATAATAACTTCCAACATATTATCCAGTTCAAAGCCATGAATTCAATGAGTCTGAGGTAGAACCAGCTTTTCATAGTATCAGCACTCCTTAAGTGATTTTCAATTTTTTCCAATAAGTACAAGAGACAAAATGCCACTAAATATTTTATAATTTAAACACCCCGATATCATAAAATTGAAAATGTACATTTCAGGTTTCATTTTAATGGGGAAGAACAACATGCAATACATACTGCATGTACAACATTATTTTTACATTTATTAACTCAGAAACTAATCGTTTTAGTTTTAAATGAAAAATGTCTTAGTTAAGAAGGTTTGCACATACGGTAATTAAGTAACATAATCTATAACAGCAGAATACTATGCATTATTGTGAATTTATGTGTTTTTTATGGTTTCTTGTATTCGGTTTTATTTTTTCAAGTCTTAATGTTAATTCTGTTGGTTTTGATTGCTTTTCTGTAATTGTGTACTGTCTGTTTAAATGTACTGTATTTCTGTTCCTTGTGCTTGTATTTATTTGTTTTTAAGATTGTAAAGATTAATTTGTTGTTTTTTCTTTCTTCTTTAATATTATTGCATTCATTTCTTTTTTTGTAACGTTCTCTTCGACATCTATTAAAGCACTTTGAGCTACATTGTTTGTATGAAAATGTGCTATAGAAATAAATGTTGTTGTTTGTGGGTGGAGCCCCAGCAGGTGGCGCTAGCCTGCCATCACTTCTCTTAGAATTCACTCTGGCCGTACAGTATAAGTGAGCTGAGAAGGCTTAGGAGCAGGAGATCAGTAGTTTTCTGTGGTATAGGCCTCACAACTATCTCACCTTGGTGAAAAAACATAACACAGAATATGAAAGTCATTCTTTTTAAAGTTTTTTGTGTCCTCTGAATTAAGTACAATTATGTGATGGATCTGCATTGCACTTTTGACTACCCAGAGTACAATAAACAAAAATTTGTGGAGAATGCGTAAAACATAACAGTATTGTGTCAAACTATTTAGGGAAAATTAAGAATTATTCTGTACTTTCAAGCAGTCCACCACTAATGACTTGCCTAAATGCCAAAATGCCAACGTGAGGAAAATCCATGGTATAAAACTGCAGGTATTTAGTAAAGAATACATTTTAATGAAAGGAGAAATTAGAAATTTTCAAATACCTAGAGCAAGATAGAGACATGCTTTATCAATTTCCATACTAAATATAAAGAGGTGAAAAAAAAAATTTTTGGAAGCCAGGGGGCAAACATAAAATTACAAAAGCTTAGGTTGTTCTACAGCTAAAATTTCTGAATCCAGCTTTTCTGTACAAAAACCAAAGAATTCTGTTAGTTTTTTAATTGATTTCAGGATGCTTAATGAAGTCATTAAATATGATAATTTTGTATATCAAATACTGATAAGCTAATTTGTCTCATAAATGTTTGGAAAATCACAATAGAACTGCATTGTAAATGTTGATACTTGACACTGGCAGTAAACATTGGAGAGAAATATTTTTATCATCTTGACTAAAATAAGCTTACATCTGGCTATCTTAGTTTGGAGGCAGATATACTGTACCCAGGTGAAAAAGTGCATAAGTGGAAAGTGAAAATATAATTACAAATCATATATGTTGCTTACCTATTTATCATTAAGCATGTAGTATTTATTACACAACCTGTTGTTGGTATTGGGAAGTGTCTTTGTATACAATTTTTTGAGCTGTTCCCTCCTTCTTGTTCTTTTAGCTGTTCCCTTTAGGGCAGGAGTGCCCACACTTTTTCGGCTTGTGAGCTACTTTTAAAATGACCAGGTCGAAATGATCTACCTACATTAAAAATGCTATATATATATATATATATATATATATATATATTTACAGTATATATATATATATATATATATATATATATATATATATATATATATATATATATATATATATATATATATACTGAGTATACTTTATACGTAAAATATATGTTATTGTACCTTGCATAACTGAATAACCTTTATGGCACAATAACAATTCAATACATTTATGGTCACTACAGTATTTGGATTTAATAATCTTCATGTGGGAAAAGGCTGACTCGCATAAATAAGTAGAGCCGAATAATGCAGTCAAGGAGCTTTTGAATTCAGCTGAGTGAAAAATTACGGCTGTCCGATTAACTGCGATTTTAGTTCCCTCTCCTTTCTCTTTCTTAGATCGCTTTTCGGAAGGAAGTCAGTTTCGTAGTTTTTGTGAACAGTTCGAAAGTGCCTTTCCACATTTTCCTTCTTTGGAATTGCAATGATAGATTGACGGATCAGACAAACGCACTTCAAATGTGGCATTATGAGAAAAAAAATCCTCTTCCAATTCCACATCCAGCCCATACCCTCCCCAAACATATTTTTTTTAAAATCCCTTTACTCAATATAAATTGGAAGACTAACTAGATCACAACCGGAGTTTTGCAGAAGCTCGTGCGTTTGATCGTGCATGTGGGATGACCAGTGTGTTAGAAGAAAAGAGATCTCAGACTGGCTGCCCTGTATGTCAATCAAGTGGCAAATGCCATAGGGAGGATATATGATAGACTAACATTTAAAAAAATTTTATTGGAATGCAACGCAATCTACCTGCAGTACCTTTGCAATCTACCGGTCGATCACGATTGACGCATTGGGCACCCCTGCTTTAGGGGTTGCCACAGCAGATCATCTGGTTCCATATCTTCCTGTCCTCCGTATCTTGCTCTGTTACACCCATCACCTACATGTCCTCTCTCACCACAAACACAAACCTTCTCTTAGGCCTTCCAAAGAACCCTGAACTGCATAAATAGCTCCAGAGACAATGTGGTCCCATCTAGGGTGGCCTCAGGCCATGAGCAAAATTATGAGGGAAATGCTTGATTAAAAAAAAAGCTAAAGGTAGAGAGTAAGAAACATACTGGTCAGCAATAGAAATAAAATCCTGCAGTACTTCTTTATATTCCCTGCTTTGTGCCCCAATAAATACAAGTTATCGACAATGTACTAATAACCCAAATGTGCTTCATTCACTCAGAATATGGAACCAATGTAGGAAGCATTTTAAGATGGAGAATCTTTTATCTGTGGCACCTCTGCATGAGAACCACCTTTTTCAACCCTCGCAAACATATGCAGTTTTTAATATCTGGAAAACATTTGGGATTAACTTGCTTAGATATCTTTATATCTACAACATCTTTGCATCCTATGAACAATTACATTCCAAATTTTACTTTCCAGCTATACATTTCTTTCACTATCTTCAAATTAGAAAGTTTGTCAAACAGAACACCTTCCTCTATGCTGGAAAAATATTGCTCAGTTTGGAAGACTTAGACACCATCTCTGTAATATATAAAATTATTTTACAGTCCTTCCCTTTCAAAGATCCAAGAGGGACAATGGGAAAAAGATCTATCACTCAACATATCAGAAAAGGAGTGGAAGGTAGCAACGCAGAGACTTCACTCGAGCTCCATATGCGCAAAGCATAGAATTATTTAACTTAAAATTGTCCAAAATGTTTCCAGGGCATGATCCAACCTGCGAACGCTGCAATCAAGTCCCAGCCTCACTGGGTCACATGTTTTGGGCCTGCACCAAATTAACATCATTCTGGACAAAAATATTTAAGTGCCTTTCAGACAGCCTGGGCATCACAATCCCTCCTAACCCACTAACAGCTGTGTTTGGTGTTCTCCCAGATGGGTTTAAAGTGGAGAAGGACAAACAAACTGTGATTGCATTTACTACACTATTGGCACACGAACTTATTTTGCTAAACTGGAAGAATCCTAATTGTCCTCTTTTAAGTCAGTGGGTAACTGTTGTCTTATTCTATTTGAAATTGGAAAAACTTTAATTCTCAGTTAGAGGATCTAATATTTTAGAATAAGCTCTTAAAGCACCGAGCAAATAGATTCTCTTCCCATTTTATTTTTTTTTCTGTATTTTGACCAGCTTTAAGTTTTACTCCGTTGGTCATGCTCTCTTTCTCAGGGGTGGGGGTTGGGTTGATTTGTTATCAATCCTACTTTTTGTAAAAATTGATCTATCTGTATGGAATGATTACAATAAAATCAATAAAATTAAAAAAAAAGAAACAAACCAACTTTTCTTGGTTTATAGGTAAATAAGCTAACCACCACACTACTGCCACAGCCTGAAGGGCTCTGTTTCTCTGTCAATAGATCACACTGTTGCATTTACTGCCATTTTCTCTTACCCCAACCCAACCCTGCCAACTTACTACAAGCCCAAAAGTTATATGTTAGAAACCTGACTCATTGTGAGAATTACCTGTGTTCCAAATTTCAGATCTTTGTCTTGAGAAATAAAGCTGTGCATGATGAACAAGGCTTTAAACTGTAGATACAAAGATGCACACGCTAATACAGCAATTCATAACAGAATTCAAACAATAAATATTAAGAAGCTGCATACAGCAATACAAGCTCCAGGAGAGGAAGGGTTTATAGTTATTGCAGTAAAATGTGTATTTGTGCCAGATATCTGATGGCAGAAATTGAATAATATCATTAAGCTCACCTATTCAGGACAAAATGATGCAAAAGAAATCCCATATTATTTAGTTGCTATGGCGCATAAAAAATAGCTGTCAGTATGCCACACTTGTTTCTGTTAGGCATTCACTAACACCAAGACTTCAGAGACCTCTAGCAGCCACTGTTTCATACTGTATTTTGGATTCTGCACCATAAATACTCGACATACTTGGCAGGTTACTGTTCTTTTCTAATATCACAAAACAAGCCAATTCAAAAGTAAAAAAATATAAATTTACATTTTAATAAAGCAGCAATACACAAGTTTTAAACTCTTAGTTAATTTACATTGCATTGTGCATCCTGTGTAATGTAAAAAGCTTTTGTTTGCTAGTGGCAAAGTACATATTATACATACAGTACGTACATATACTACAGACATGGCAGGCTAGTAATGTGCTTTTGATGCATGACAAGATTTTCATCACACTGTTTCATCATTAGATCTTGTGTTTTGATACTGCATTTGTAGTGACCTGAAGGTGTATCTGTAGATATAAAATACCCAGACCGGGAGAAACCTTAAGCAAAATAAACAAGTTTTTAGGGCACTAAAGGAAATTGGGCACCATAGAATTGTTCCTTTAACCATCATGCCCTTTCACTGAAACACTCAACTTTAGTTGAATTGTTTGTAATTGTTCTTATCTGCCATGTTCAATTACATTGGTAAAAAGCCTTTTTCTTATCCATGATGAATGAATAAAATGTAAAACTTTGGTCTAAAGTTGTTGGCAGATATCAAATTTATTTCCATCTCATGGTGTAAGAATTTTGCTTTCGTCAAGTGTAAATACAGCTGGCTGGATCTGGCTACTGCGGTGGGTTGGCGCCCTGCCCGGGGTTTGTTTCCTGCCTTGCGCCCTGTGTTGGCTGGGACTGGCTCCAGCAGGCCCCAGTGACCCTGTAGTTAGGATATAGCGGGTTGGATAATGGATGGATAGATGGATGGATCCAGCTAGCATTTAACTCATCTGCTGTTTCCTGTAACAGACCCTTATGCTCTTTATTTTATTTTTTTTACTGATTTTTCACCTAAACAAAGTAGATATTTAATAATAACTGACAAACATTGGGTGTAGAATGGATCAAACTGAAGAACTCAGTGACTTTATACATGACACTTATCATAGGATGCCACCCTAGCTACAAGTAACTACACGAAATTTCTTCCCTGCCAGATTTGCCCGGGTAAACTGTTAGTATTTTTATTGTCAAGTGGTAGCAACAACAGATTAGCTACAAAGTGACAGGCCACACAAACTTACAGAGTAGGGACCCTGATTGCTGAAGCACATAGTTGCTAAAACTTACCTATCCAGAGTTGCATTACTCACAACAGAGATCCATACTGCCTCTGGAAGCAACATCAGCACAAGAACTTCATGTTCCGAGCTCCATGTAATGGATTCCCATAGCTTTCCTGGGCTGCTGCACATAAGTCCTAAGATCACTATGTGCAATGCCAAGCTTTGGCTGTAATGGTGTAAAGCCTGCTGCCTTTGGCCTCTGGAGTTTTTCTCTGCAAAGATGAGTCACAATTCACTATCTGGCAGTCTAATAAACGAATCTGGTTTTGATGGATGCCAAGGGAACATTATCTTCCAGACTACATACTGCCTACTGTAATGTTTGTTACAGGAGAGGTAATAGTATGGAGTTGTTTTTCAGGGTTTGCGCTCAGCCCTTTGGTTCCAGTAAAGGATAATGTTAGTGTTAAAGCATACAAAGACATTTTAAACATTTGTGCACTTCGAGCCCTGTGGCAACAGTTTTTGTTCCAGCATGATTGTGCCCATGTGCATAAAGCAAGGTCCATAAAGACATGATTTGACAATTTTGGAGTGGAGGAACTCAAGTGCCCTGCACCGAGCACTGACCTCAGTCCTATTGAACACCTTTGTGATGTTGCAATGCCAACTGTAAGCTGTGTCTTCTAATCCAACATCAGTACCTGACCTTGCAAATGCTCCTTTGGCTAAATGGGCACAAATTCCCATAGAAATGGTCCAAAATCTTGTAGAAAGTCTTCCCTGAACCGATAACCACAATGTCGGGGTGTTGGGTGTAACTCCATATTGATGTCCATGGTCTTTGGAATGAAATGCCCAACAAGCTCATTTGGAGTAATGGCCAGGAGTCCACAAACATTTGGCCGCATACTGATAGATAGATAGATAGATAGATAGATAGATAGATAGATAGATAGATAGATAGATAGATAGATAGATACTGTAGATACGTTTGTCCAGGCGTAAGACGTCCTTCATCTTTATGCTGCCTCCCCAGCACACCACCGCGTAGAAGTGGGCAATCGCTACAACCGTCTGGTAGAACATCTGCAGCATCTTATTGCAGATATTGAAGGATGCCAACCTTCTAAGGAAGTATAGTCGGTCCTGACCTTTCTTACACAGAACATCAGTATTGGCAGTCCAGTCCAATTTGTCATCCAGCTGCACTCCCAGGTATTTATAGGTCTGTACCCTCTGCACACAGTCACCTCTGATGATTACGGGGTCCATGAGGGGCCTGGGCCTCCTAAAATCCACCACCAGTTCTTTGGTCTTGCTGGTGTTCAGGTGTAGGTGTAGATATGTACTGTAATTGCTTATTTTTTTTTTTTTAAACTGAATATGAAAGTAATTCGACAGTATTTCATCAAGTTTTCAGTTATATGAGCTTCCAAAACCAGATAAATGACCCCCTTTTAAAGTAAAGAAATTGGCTTTATGTCCTGCTTCCTACTTCTTTAATCCAAACATATTCCAGTGGAAGGGAGGAATGTTTCTCCCTGTATTCCTGTTAAACTAGATCCAGGAAAACATGAGTGAGTTCAGGTGTTAATGCTGTATGACCACTTTGGTACAGTAACCTATTAGCAAAGTGCCCTAAGAACAATTTGAATTTATAATAACATGGACTCAAAAAAAGAATCATAATTGTGACACATGGATGCTGGCCTACAGCTCTCCTGTTTTGTATCACAGATGCTTGGCTAGATTGAAGTATGTAATTAATTCAAGTCCAGTGGAATTGAACAATATCCTGCAGGAAAAAAAACCCATAAAACTGTTCTTTGTTTTGTGCATTGCTACTGTAATGGAAGGCAACTGATCAGCAATTTTGTTTCTGTACCTGTCAAATTTTGGTCAACCATTATAAAAAAAACAGTAATGGTGATAACATGCATTGAATACACTTGACTTGCACATTCCTTGTTTTCATCCTCTTTCTCTGTACGTTTAGCATTCGTTTGCTCAGAGGTTGATGTGCTTGCTGCTTCCTGAGCAGCCCTTCTTCTCTCCACCCTAGTGGCCCGCTTCTTCTCTTCTTTTGTCGGCATCTTTTCATGTTAAAACTGATTAAGTCAGTCTTTGTGTTGCAATTACTTAGTACATTTTCTTTAATTTTCCACTTAAGCTGGTACTTAAGTCTTCAATATGCCTCAAAAATGATTTAAGATATGAAGAGGTAGGGGAAGTGACGGCGAAGCGAAGGTGGTAGGGAATGAGAATGGCGCCTGTATGCATGTGCCGCACAGCCGCCCTACTGCACGCTGCAGAGAGTTGATTCTATAATAAAATAAAATAAAAATAAAAAGAGGAATGATCTTGAAGGTCAATCATTACCCTGAAAGCGAATAGTAGACATCAAATAGTATATTTGTACCAAATTTCATGTCAATAGGTTAAATGGTTTGCAAGCTACAGGTGATTTAACATCCTGGACAGACAAACGAACAGCCATGGTAGCGTGTTATATAAGAAGATATTCAATATGAGCTCTGAAAACACTCCAAAAAGAGTTACATCACCACAACCGTATTGTGTTGTTGTCACCCAGCATTATGATGACCATTTTTTCTGTAAGTTATCCTTGTATCAGCCTGAAGTACACCAGGTATTATTCTTATTATGGCCTGTGTTTGTGTTACCAAGTGCATCAGCACTTTCTCGTTTTTCAGTGGAAAGATCTGAGCAACTTGTTGGCTGCTATCTGTGATGCTTTGCCCATTCTGATATGCTTCTCTCAACATCACTTTTGTACTAAATCTGTTGGTTGAGTCATTGTAGCCCGTCACTTGGCACAAATCGTGTCAGCCTCTGCTCAAATGAACTGTTCTTTGATCCTTTTTTTGGCAAACATTTATTTCCTGGACCCATTTGTGGCATACCTAGAGGACAAGCCGGAGCTTTAATATTATGGCATCAGATCATCTTGACACAGCTGTGTTTGAGGGTCCCTCAGTGCTTGTGTTATTGTTTCACTATATTGAGCAAAGTCATTTCTTTCTTTCTTTCGTTCTTTCTGTATCGTTTTTTTTTGTATTGAAGAGTTTTTTGCGCTACCTGCCATTTTTTGGTTTTCTTCAGGTACTCACATTCCACAAATTATGGTGTTTTGATTGACTGTTGACTCCAAATCATGGCGTATGAGAGTGTGTGTGTGTGTTCGTGGGTGCACCTTTAAAGGAGCTATAGTCCCATCCAGGGTTAGTTCAAGCCATGCACCAATACTGCTGAGAAAGACTTCCACTCCACTGTATATGTGAATAAGTCATTTCTGCTGTGAGTGTGACTGAAGTACCACATGTTAGAAATTATAATTATAGTTGTTTTACTTTGTTGTTAAAAAGTGCAGAATTAGGAGTTTTGCCATGTTACCCACTGTACAGGAACCTTAATACTCCTTTGTTATGCTTTATTATTATCCTCTAATGCTTCTGATTATTCCTGTCTACAATGAGAACTCGAATCAGAGTGAAGTGTTGCTTCTTGGCTTGGAAAAAACTGTATGCTTTACACTTCCCCAGACCTACATAATTCAATTCATCAGTGACCAAAGCCTATCCCAACAGCACAAGGAACCAGGCAGGAAAGAACACTAGGCAGGGTGCCAGGCCATCACAAGGCTTATTCATGCACACTCTGACAATGGGGCTAATTTCGAGGCATTATTTAACCTAAACTGCATATCTTCAGGGATGTAGGAAGTCTGAAATATTGACCTATCATTATTATTATTATTATTACCCTTGTGTTTTTGTGTTTTAATAAATGACCATGATTAAATGTATAATTTGAATTGCATGATGGCACTAGATGCTTGGGCTGGAGATTGTGACAATTTACATATTTCTTATTCATGTTGATTCAGTGTAATTATTATAGTTTTCTCATGCTCAGTATCATTAGTGTAGGACACACTAAAGACAAGAATATTTATGGTTTGCCGCAAAGGAAATTTACTGCCAGCTCCAAAGATAAAAAAAGCCAACTATGATGTGCAGTTCACACTTTTATCCAGCAGAGGTTGTACTAATCCAAATATCGGTATACTGAATCAGTTAAAGGCAGCTAAAACAAGTCATGAACAGGAGAATCTTACCTTTCAAATGTGCAACTTTACTCTGCCTTTAACTTTTTCCTTATTCGTTATCACTTCTTTTTGACTTTACTTATTGTTTGTTATCCCTATACACATTTTCTGCATTTTCTTTTACTGTTTTCTTGGATACGTGTTGAACTGTAAAACAGAATATTACAGTGAACAGGTGCTGTGTGAAACTGACAAAGCATCAAGTGTGTTTTGTCTGTTCTCAACATTGTAATTATCAAAGCACTTTACAAGAGAAACTTGCATTTTTGAGGAGTTTTTAATTCTTTTGGATTATTTTGGATCATAACGCGGCACGGTGGCACAGTGGTAGCGCTGCTGCCTCGCAGTTAGGAGACCTGGATTCACTTCCCGGGTCCTCCCTGCGTGGAGTTTGCATGTTCTCCCCGTGTCTGCGTGGGTTTCCTCCCACAGTCCAAAGACATGCAGGTTAGGTGGATTGGCGATTCTAAATTGGCCATAGTGTGTTCTTGGTGTGTTTGTGTGTGTCCTGCGGTGGGTTGGCAACCTGGCCAGGATTGGTTCCTGCCTTGTGCTCTGTGTTGGCTGGGATTGGCTCCAGCAGACCCCCGTGACCCTGTGTTCGGATTCAGCGGGTTAGAAAATGGATGAATGGATGGATGGATCATAACTATAGAAGAGTAATTTGTGCTTTTTTTCTTTACAAGTCATTTTGTGTTTTATGGAGTATAAAGTATGGGCAGTCATTGTCTAGACATTCTTTGAATAAAAGTAACATTTACATAAACTTATTTCTGTTGACCTTAAGCATAGTCAAATAAAATAGCAGGAGAGTCTTAATCGTACATGTTAATACTGGCTTGCATTGCATTGTTCTAATTGCTCTTTTTGAGGTAGTACTGGCAAATCTAAATGCAATAAAGAATCAAACATTGCTTATTAGGATATGTTACATAGTTATAACACAACCATTTAATTGAAGGTGGTGAGTTTTCAAGAATATCACCAGAAAAACAGGAGTAAAGTGTACATCAGGTAAGCTGTTTTGTGTTTTTTTTTTGTTAATTAAAATGATATGGTGATGCATTGCATTTTGTTTAGACATGCAAGTAGGAACTTCACTGGACATGTCACAATATTAATACTAAAATTGCTACTGTTAGACTTATAACATTGACTGAGATGAAAGACATAGGTTAGGGAAATTTTTCTTGAAATGTATTTTAATTTACTTTCAGGGTAGTAATGCTATGGACAAAAGTCATATGGCACTGAAGAAACAAAAATGTTTAAGATAATTAGAGCCAACAACAGTGGTACAGTAGGTAGCATTAGCCCCAGATGATATTCCAGGCTCAGGGTACCATCCAAAAATAAGCTGTCAGATCAATTGCCATTGTTAACCCTGGATTTTCTGTTTTTATGAGAAAAATTATTTTGTAAGATATTCTACCTTTGAGGTGTCCAGAAAGTTTAAAAAAAAAAAAACAATTATCACAATTATTTACAATGACTGCCAAATACAGTAGTTTCATCTTCTTGAGGAAATAAAATTGAAAGTGGAGCTACTTACTATGGGGTGCGCACATGTGGTGCACAGAAGCATCCATTTTCACTTTCGTGTTTTGCGGACTGTACACCACCAGGTGGCACCCAAAGCAACTTTCAAGTCTCTCCTGTCCGCGCTAATAGTAGCACACCCGGTTCCAAAGGCTGCAAACGTACCTGTGCTTTACAAAAATGGCTGGATATTTATGTACTAGTAATAGGATGTCAGGGCCGAAAGGGTTAACATTAAATAGCAGTGTTTGTATATGTCTAACTATATTTAAATATCCATTACAGTAGGCTGTATCCCACTTCCGAATGGCCTTTACATGAGTCCATGACAGTCAATACACATTTCTGCACATCACAGGCCTGAACTGGATGTGTGTCCTTGACAGGTCTGTATTTTTACTGAGTAGTTGATATTTCTCTGATGCTTTTGTAGTATTTTTTTCTGTCACATTAATATTTTCAATTTTGAACAGTTGAACAATTGTACTGGTTCCCAGCTTCTGTCTGTTCACGTGTTAAAGAATATCCAGTAGGGGGCAGAGTTTCCTTATAACTTTTCTGATAAGGTTTTTTTTGTTTCTGCTTAATAAGAAAACTTATTCAGTGCATGCACACAGGTACACACATGCACATTTTATTTTTATACTATATTAATTTCCTAACAACCTATATTTTAGTTATTAGGTAATCTAATGTCTTTTCTTATAAGAAAAAGGGTCAGCATGACCTTTAATCTGCCAAGCACAGTGCTACAGATGCCGAGTCTTACATTAGTAATGAGAGAAATCTTTGATTTTCTTTTTTTCATTTTCCTTCATCTTACAATAAGCTTCTCAAGCTTAATGTAGAGCTCTTCTACACTTTTTCCAGTATATAGCAGCAGCACTCTATTAGCAGCCTATTTCTTCAGCATAATGATATTCCTAGGGCTTTGTTATAATCACATTCATTATTGTACAAGATTGAGCTTGTATAATTATTATACATAAAAGTGCCATTTTTATAATCATATTATATTCAATACGCGTTATGCAACAAGAGAAGTACAACATAAAAAAATACAGAAAATTTTGACCTAATCTAAATCCCACTGAAGCACTACAGTTGAAATATCTTCTTTCATGTCCTATTGTCATTTGGCATCCATTAAACAAATATTGCCCAAGTCCCTGACAGGATTTGTATATCTGTTTGCTGCATCTTCCTGTTCCTTCTCTAATCAAGTTCTTTGTAAATTGATTCTTGCAACACAATATGCTTTTTGTAGACCTATGTCTAAATAATTGGGTCATTAGAATATATTATATGCAGTGGGCATTGCTTGTAATGTCACATTATTATGTACCAGGTCTGGTCTTAGATGTGCCGCTGCTCAGATCTGCACAAGACGGCCTAAATAAGCCCACTTCCTGATAAGTCATAGTGGATGGTGCTGTGATCAGTGCTACTGCTTCGCAAATCAAGGAGACAATTCAATTCAAATTCTAACACAATCATAGTCGGTGTAGATACTGTCATAGACTTACAAAAACAACAACAACATTTATTTATATAGCACATTTTCATACAAAAAGTAGCTCAAAGTGCTTTACATAATGAAGAATAGAAAAATAAAAGACACAGTAAGAAAACAAAATAAGTCAATATTAATTAACATAGAATAAGAGTAAGGTTCAATGGCCGGGGTGGACAGAAAAATCAAAAAAAAAACTCCAGACGGCTGGGGGAAAAAAATAAAATCTGCAGGGATTCCAGACCATGAGACCGCCCAGTCCCCTCTGGGCATTCTACCTCACATAAATGAAACAGTCCTCTTTGGATTTAGGGTTCTCACGGAAGGACTTGATGATGATGGTCACGTAGACTTCTGGCTTTTAATACATCCATCATTGTTGGAGCATCATGATGCTTTGAGTAGGTGGTGGTGGCCTGCAAGAAACCGGATAAAGAAACAGAAGAGAGAGTAGGGGTCTTACACTGTATCCATGGCAGCAGATACTGGACAAACCTGCATATTAATTCTATTAGACCTCAGTGCAGCATTTGACACTGTCAGACATGACATTCTACTGTCCAGAATGGAGAACATGCTGGGTATCTCTGGCACTGCCCTCCAGTGGTTCAAGTCCTATCTGTCTGATAGGCAAGAGTTTGTTAGTCTTGGAAACAGCAGATCCAGCTCAGCGCCAGTCACACAAGGAGTTCCTCAGGGCTCTGTCCTCGGCCCTCTTCTCTTCTGTATTTATATGCCTCCCCTTGGCCTTATTATTCGTAGCTATGGACTGGGTTATCATTTTTATGCAGATGACACTCAACTCTATTTTAGTGTCAAAAGTGCAACTTCATCAGAGTTTTCTCAGCTCACAACTTGCCTCAGTAAAATTAAAACCTGGATGGAGCAGAAATTAAATTAAATTCCAACAAAACTGAACTCCTGCAAATTGGGACAAAAGCGCTACTTAAGAAAATGAGCTCCTTTTCAGTCACTCTTGATGGTGATCTCATCAGACTTTCTTCTGATGCAAAGAATCTTGGTGTCGTTTTTGATTCCTCCCTTTCTTATTCCGCCCACATAAACCACATGAAGAAACTTTCTTACTTTCACCTCCATAACATATCTCGTGTTTGCTCCTTCCTCTCCTTTTCTAATGCTGAGAAACTTGTCCATGCTTTTATCACATCCCACATTGATTATTGTAACTCGCTGCTGGCAGGTGCCCCTTCTAATCTTATATCACAGCTCCAGTTGACTCAAAACTGCTGCAAGTGTCCTTACTCGAACCAGCAACAGCGAGCACATTACACCCATCCTGCTCCATCTTCACTGGCTCCCTGTGTCTTACAGAATAATAACCTAGAAAGCTTTAAATGGCCTTGCACCGGACTGCATCAGTGACCTTCTCCATCACTATGCTCCTGTTCGCCTACTAAGGTCCTCTGATTCTGGTAATCTTGTTGTGCCCCACACTAACCTACAGTCTATGGGTGACAGGGCCTTCAGCTCCATAGCACCCAGACTTTGGAATGACATCCCGAAATGAATTAGATCAGCTGACTCCATTCATTCTTTTAAAAAACAACTTAAAACTCATCTGTTTAGGAAGGTTTTTAACTTAACATTCTGCCCTTTCTTTCAGTTTACCTCTCTGTTCAGGTGCTCAGAATAATTTGTGTGTCTGTTATATCATAAATTAGGTTATTTGTTAGGTTTTTCTTTTAGTATTGAATTTAGTATTTTACTCTGGTTTATTGTCCTTTATTCTATTTAATGCAGTGGTTCTCAATCTGTGGGGCGGGCCCCCCTAGGGGGGCGCAGATGTGAAAAAAAGAAAACAAGAATCAAAAATATGAAAAAAACATCTGTTGAAACCAAAACAAATTAACTTAAACTACATTCTGATACTACAACAATAAATATAGAGTTAGATAAATGTTGAAAAGTTAAGTAGGTATAATAAAATATGCATCTACATTTCAAGAAAATGTTAGGGGGGGCACGATTAAAACTGTTATGAAACTCGGGTTGCAAATACTTAAAGGTTGAGAAACGCTGATTTAATGCTTTGTTATCTGTTTCATTGTTCTAGTCAGGAAAACATTTGTATCCAATGTTACATATACCCTGCAGTTTTTTCTAAGACTCTGTGAAGTGGCTTGAGCATGGGAAAGGCGCTATATAAATAAAATGTATTACTATTCTTCTTCTTCTTCTTCTTCTTCTTATTATTATTATTATTATTATTATTATTATGGCTAGTTACGGATCTGGCTACCCAAAATCCTGCACTGAATTAAAGTAAATCACAAAATAAATTGGTGTATTTTGTGTCTCATTTTAGGTAGGGGCAACATGGTTCTATACAACCTCAAAACTTTACAGCAACTGGATGTGAATCCCAGCCCAATCACTTTCTTTGCGGAGTTTTCGCTTCATTTACTTCATGATTTTCTCTTTGGGTACTCAAGTTTTCTTTACACACACTGAAAAATATCCATGTTAGGTTAACTGGTGACTCTTAATTGGCTCAGTATGGATGAGTCTGGGTTTGTCTGGGACTATGGGGCTCTATCTTGCTTTATGTTCAATGTTTCTGATGCCGGCTAAAAACCTCATGAATTGGATTAAGTGAGTTGGCAAATAGATGGACAGATAGCTAATTTTAAAATTACAAAACATATCTTTTCCCTGTTATACAGAGGGTGGATTAGGATGCTTCAAGCTGAGAAAAATGAGATGAAGAGGTCGTAGTTCACTAAAGGTCATCACTTTAGTGTACTGAAAAATCAACTGTCCTCCATCTAGTATTGCTCAAAAAAGACTAAATGAGGATGAGTATCTATGGTAACCCTGATGCTGCTTGATAAAGAGTTGAAGATTGTAGTCCAGCAGGGTATAAGCTGGGAGCAAAGCCAAAACATGTGGCAGAGAAGAGCAGGCATTGGAACACATTGCTAAAAAATAGGCTCTATTGCAGGCCACTGGTATAATATGGCAGTCTAAGTAAGGGGGGTTTTTATGATGTAGAATTTTGAACTCAATTATTCCATGTCTGAGATGTTAGGAAAAGGGTAATCAGTATAAGCTTGACTTTCATTCATTTCCCAAGAGCCTAACTGTAAGGTCTTGTTACTTTACCAGAATCAGATTATCTAAAAGTGAATTGTAGCTCTATTTATAAACAGTTGAAAGATACTGTATATTTATATGTGGTACATTTTGATAAGATAAAATATTTTATTGACATACCACTGTCTTGGTGACATGCATGTGTGGCATATTGAATACTGTGGAGTTTAGGCAGTAAAGACATTTATGGTCAGCTGGAAAAGGTGCAATTGATGGAAACCTTTCGGCTTTAAGATATCATCTGCATTAAAAATAGGTTCTTACTAAGTCTGAATCCAAAAGTGTTTTCTGTATTTTGCTTAAAATGGCTAAAAAGAGTGGAACACTTATAAAAGATGAATTAGGTGTGGCCAGATCTCTCTCTGCTTTAGGTCATTAATGACATTTTTTTATTTTTTGCTGACCTAGTTCTCTTTCTTATGGGTGAGGGTCGATTTGTTTCAAACCCGTTTTGTTAAACTTGACTTGCATGTATGGAATGTTTTTTGATATTAATAAAATAAAATATTAAGATAAAAAAAAACAAAATCAAATTTACTTTCTATTCTGTATATTCTATACCAGTGATCTCAAACTCTAGTCCTGGAGGGCCACAGCAGGTTTTCATTCTAACCCTTTACTTAATTGGTGACCTGTTTTTGGTGATATTGAACTTTTTTTAATTACATTTAATTGACTTGCTCTTGAAGACTCAGGCCCCTTCTCTATTTCTGTTTACTTAATTAGCCGCCAAACAATAATGAGGTGCAAAATGAACCAAAGCATGACCAGCAAACTGTGACCATCATGCAATATCTGAAAATAAAAAGGGTGGAGGTTTCAGGAATGTTGATTTGCTCAGGTCCCCAAAACATTTTAAAAGTGCTCTTAGAAAATTAAAGACAAAATCAACACTTTTGAAAATGTCTGCTATTGCACAATGAGAGCAGCAACAAGACTCTGCGCCTAATTAAGCAACTGGTTTGGAGTGAAATTGGTGGGTTTGAGGCCCTGACTTAGTCGGCCTTCTGTTGGCTCGCTCACTTCACATTTCATTTCTATTTAAGCAAATAAATAAAGCGATTCAGAGGAATGATGAAGAAATTCGAGGGAACAAATCTTAAAAAACAAGTCAACTAAAATTAAATCAAAAGAAGTTAATTAGCAACAAGAACAGGTCACTAATTAAGAAAAGGGCTAAAATGAAAACCTGGAGCCACTGAGGCCCTCTGGGACTGGAGTTTGACATCCCTGTTCTATACCATGTTATAATTGTATCCAATTACTAAAAAAATATCAATAATACTTTTGAAAATGTATAAGGAATCAATTTATTTACATACTTTATTGTCTTCCATCTATGGGTGGATTCTTTCTTACACACTGTGCTGTAGGAATAGGCTCTGGTACCCCAAACTCCTAATTTAAATCAACAAGTGGGTTCAAGAATGGATACATTTTATTGTCATGTAGAATATTAATTTTAATGATACTAAAATATAATCCTGACATTGTTTTATGTCTAAATTATTAAGAAAGATGTTTATTTGAATATGTCTTCTTGTTTTATCCAAAGTAGTAGCTTCAAAATGAATTCATCCATCCTTCATAAAACTTGCATGATCTTGGCATCCCGGCAGCACTGGGCACAAAGCAGTGGCCAACCATAGACAGGATACTAATCCATTTACGCACACACTCACCCATATGACATCAATTTTAGGTTGCCAGATCAAGTGTGATACCTGTTTTTGGGATGTGGGCAAAAACAACAAAGAGCCTGGGGAATAATCCACAAGGCCACAATTTCCAAGCAAACAGTGTCTGAGCTAGAATTTGAAACCAGGAGTCTGTGCCGTGAGCCAGCAGCCCCAAAAGTAGAGCCACTGAGTTTCAGTAATAACGTAACTGTTTTTTATATCACATTGCTAATCCATGACATATAACAGAAGAAGATATTACAGTACCTTCATGTCAAGATAATGCTTGAGTAGTTTATAAATGTCAACTTCTAGAAGAGTCAAATCCTCGGCACCTCAGAAAGATCAGTAGCAAAGCTGGCTGCCTCTCTGTGTCAGCTAAAACAAAGCTGAAGAAATCACTTCATATAACGAAGCTTTGCTGTGTACATTTATCTAAACCCCTTTGTGTAACCCAGGCAGCTTCAAGGTTTCAAGTTTTGATTTGCTTTAATTTTCTGAAGACTGTTCAAATAACTTTTTTTTTTCATTTAGTAAAGATTTTCCTTTCCTTTTAATATTCAGCAAGAGAATATTGTTTTCAATGTTAGTTATTTTTTTATTCATGAAAAAAAATCTATTTGAATTCATATCCATTTTGTGTGAAATTAGACATTAAGGGGAGTTTATTATAGGGAGGTATAAGCTATAGAGTTACATAAGCTTAATTTTTCTCTTGAACATTTTAAGATTGTTGATTAGTTTTTTTTGCGAAGAGCACCATGGCGTAATTGTCACATTTTATAGAATATGCCACAGAAATGATAGAACCTACCCAATAATTTTATTTTAGTATCTGCTTTAAATGCAATTTTTTTTTTATTTTAATTGTATTGCATATGGCCACAGTTCAAGGAAACATTAAAACATATTGAAGCAAAGAAAATCACCTATTAAAAAAACCTTTGTTCCTTTGTGTGGCTTCCTATTTAGGTACACGTTGTTCCTCTTAATGTTCTGTCCGCCTGTTAGTGGTCACTTCTGACTGCATGCTGTACACTAAATAACTGACTTACATGCTGCCTGGAATAATGGCACCCTCCAACATACTATATAAGAGCAACAATTCATTTAAATAAGTTCAAGTATGATCCGTACAATAATAACTGAAGATTTAGCTCATCTGTGTTACAGTTGTAACTGTGCTTGCCATTTATTTGAGGGTGTGGTCACCCGTGGGAATGACAAAAATAAATTTTGAGGCGTCAGCCTGGCAATCCACATTTACTTTAAATAAAACAAACACAAATGCTTGATGGCGTCAAAACAGAACAAAATTATAGCCTCCAATTAACTAGGGGCTAAATGATTCTCTGCATTTCTTTTAAGCTATGGAGGAGCTCCTTTTCTGTGGTCTCTCAGTCATGAATTGAAGCCTCCTTCTGGGCAGTCATGCTTTTATGGCCCAGGGACTGGATGGGGTAGAGTCAGTTGCCCTCACTGGGCGGTTTCACAATACCATGTATGAAAAGAAAGACACCATAGTTAGTGGCAGTGCCCCCTCTTGGTCCAGGATAGAATTACATATCTGGGAGGAACCCAGAGGGGCGACCCCCCTGACATGCTTGTGTGACTAGTAAACTGGGTTAAAGTGTGATTAGCGATCTGCCTGAAACCAAAACAATTTTATTACACTGCTTATAACAATTTTTCGTTGTATCAAGCTAAAAAAAAAATAATAGTTTTTGAATTGTGTGGCAATTTAAACCCAATCTTCATTATTTATTCTATTAGTCCATACAAAGGTGTAGTGTGAAAAAATGAAGGATCAAATCTTTTTCTGTCTAAAAAGAACTTTTCCATACTCAGGGTCAGCTGCTGATTCCATTTGTCTGAAAAAAGTTAGTAGATGATTCATTAAAAGTTATGAAGCTGAAGCTGCCATTTATAAAGATACAAATAATGACTGACTGATAGCTGCTATATGCACACACTCATGCATCCTTCCATACATCCATTTTCTGAGAACTGATGACACTTTATTTACCCAGGGGCAAGCAAAAGTTTCAGTCTGTCTTTCATAGCTGTTTCTATTTGTCTGAAAAAAGTCAGTGGATGTATCATTAAAAATAAGGGACCTGAACTTGTCATTTATAAAGATACAAATAATGAACAATTGATAACTACAACATCCCCTTTGTCCATGCATGCATCCTTCCATACTTCCATTTTCTGAGAATCGATAACAGTCCAGATGAAGTTTCATTCTGTCGTTCAAAGTGAATCCATCATTATTCTGGAGGAGGAGGTAGAAATCGTGACTGAATAGCAACAGCAAGGAGGATATTCTGGATTAACCACAGAACAATTTGCAAGCAACTGTTAATCCTGACTGAAATGTTGCAAAAACTTCAGGGCTACCCTTATATTTGAAAGCGTTAATTTCCAAATTACTGTGTAGCAGTAGATGGTTTACTTTACTATTTTTTAATTTTTGTTTTTATAGTCCTACTGTGCTTTAACATTTACTAATAATTATGATAAACTACTAGAGTTCAGTATGGGAAATGGACATCATTTTTCTGTTTTGTAAAGAAAAAAAAAATGACTAAAACCCTTATTGTTAGTTGTGCCAAGCTGCAGATATGTTTTATATTAAAGATTCTCTATAAATCTTTATGTAATGTATATGTTTTCCACATGTAACTCTACCATAGTAAAGCAGTAAAGTGTTAACCCGAAAGAGACTCAAATGCTCATTGTATAGTATTTGGACAGATTTGGGATACCAAAATATATGTGCTACAGTAGGGATGGTGAGTATGAGAATCTGTATGATGAATACAAACCTAAAACAAAACACACAAGTATAAGAAAGAAAATAAGTCCTATTTGCTCATAAGTATGTAGCTGATAAAAGGCTAAGCCATTTGTATTCTGCACATGGCTTAGTCAGCAGACCCACTTGCTTCCTGAATTCAAAGTCAAAAATGTAGTAGATCATCTCTGGAAGAAACTTTATTGTTTAAATTCAACTTTTCTTTACTGAGGTGACTTCAATCGATTAAATTGCGTGGTAACATTGTAAATCTATTTGGGCTTTTGCCAACTATGTACTGTAATGTAATAATCTGCCATAAATGTATTCTAGGTTCAGTTCTTAACATCGGTTTTGTGCCTGGATTTCACATTATGTTGTTCTTTGCTGCTTACACTTGCTATTTTAGAATGGCCCTAAATGTGAATTATTGCTTGTAGTTAATATTGTAAGTGGACATTAGTGCTTTCATTTCTGTCTAGGCTTTTAAAAACACAGTCATTGCTCTGTGGGGCATTACCTTAGTGAAGCTGTTAAAATACTTTTTCAGAGATTTTATCCTACTCTATAATTACGTATACTCATTTCTAAACCCCTTTTCTTTATAGATATTAAAATATCTGGACTTTTGTCGTAGTGCATATGAGGTGTGAGCAATTGGTCATTTTATAAAGGTAGTTGCGACTAATAAGCAAGCATTTGCTACAGAGCACTCTTTGTGCCATTAACATTCCACAACCCCAATGACAGCAACTAGCACTACGCTTGTAGGACATGACACAGTTTACCTCCTTTGGGAGTTTTCAGTACATTCTGTGTAGTGTTTCTACATCTCTGGTTTGTGCACAAAAAATGGATACTTACAGTACAAAATTTTATATTCATTTTCTGAAGTATGAAATAAATATATACTGTATATCAACAACAAAATCAAAAAATACATCAATCAACAAAAGCACTATTTCCCATTTATTTAAATTTGAAAGGAATGTACACCTAGACCAGTAGATATCCACTAAGAAATAACACTTCGATATTCCAGTATTTTGGTGTAAATCCCACTCACAACAAAAAAAGCTAAATACCCCCAAAATCTCAAAAATGCCTTGACGTATTTCATTGAAATTTGGTGACGTTATAGAAAACACTAAAAAGTAGCCAAACCTTGTTTTTTTAATTTATTTCTTGATATTTGTCAATAATAATGTTATTAAACACAACCCATCTTTTACTTGCCACAGTGCTGAGGAGTAATTGCACAGAGTTATGGGGTTTGCTGTGTATGCTATTGAAGGCCGCCAACAGAGCAGAGATATTGCCAATAGGATGGAAGGAATGAAGAAGGTGAAGTGTTCTGCACAGGAAAAAGAGAAGGGATCAGGGACTGAAGGGCCCTCCAATTTCATATACTAACATCAACATGCTCCGATCTCAAGTTCCCTCACTCATCGATATCATATACTAAAATGAATTCACTCCAGTCTCCAAGATTGAGCCACTAGACTAAAATGTCATATAAAATGTATAATGCATTGAATGGGAAACAAGACATCAGCAACACAAAGTACCTCCAGTATGGTTTCACTTCAACCACTGGACGGTAAGGTGGTGTGAGCTATGAAGATGGAAGGAAGACGGTTCAGCAAAGGTCAATTAAGACATGTTTAGCAATAAAGCCAGGGAGTGAGGGAGGGAGAAGTACAGGAGAAGTGGTTACTTTGCGCTCAACACAAATAGGTTACGACTGCATCAGTTGCAATACTAGAGCAGCTCAATTAAGGCATCCCATGGAACCAGAAGGAAGAGGGGTGGACAACTGCATATATATACTTTAGTTCCAGAGATTTTTTCTTTATACCTGTTCTCTTCTGTATAATCCTTACTACTCCCCTGCTTGAACCTCACTCCTTCAAAAACAGTTCATCTAAAGATGTCACTACAATACATTTATGGGGAGTAAAAACCAGTGCGGCAGTACACTCCCTCTTTTATTGTTTAATAAGCCTGTAAACTATAGTACTGGCTGTTAAGTTAGTTTCTCTTTAACCACTACATAAAACACCCCAAAATTTGCAGCTTCTAAAAGACATTGCTGTTTGTAATAATTAAAGTAAAACATGATTTCCTGTATAGCTATGGAAACGGCAAAAAAATAAAAAATGGAAGCTTGAACATACAATTGACAAAAAACACAAAAAGTACTGCTTGAGTAAATGACATAAACATATAATAATAGTAATAATAATAGTAGTAGTAAAATCTCCTAAAATTCCCATTATTCTTACTGATTACCCATTTCAATTCAAAAGAATACTGTTTCCTCTAAAATTGTGTTTTGCAGTGGCTATCAATAAAAGCCAAGGCCAGTCACTGAAAAAAAGCAATTGGTCAACGGAAGAAATGTTCTAAATATGTGCAATTTTATGTAGCATATTCTAGAGAAAGGTACTCCAATGAAGTAATAATATTAGCCGCTGGTAAAAAAAAGAACAAATAATGTATGCAAAAAAGTACTGAGTTAGTTACATAGTACTTCTGGTTATGCAATTAATCAACGGCACTATAATTAAGGCCTGTTGCCTTGGAAAATGTCCAGGTTTTTTTTATAAAGAACATCCAGTTATATTTAAATACAGTATAGTACATAGGATTCTCAAACCTCAGTTGTCCAATTTAAGAATCATAAGAGACTGAGCCTATCCTGGCATCATCAGATTCAAGATAGGAAACATCCCTGAAAGGAGTGCCATGACATCACAGGGCCCGCTCTTATACACATATACTAACACTGGGCCAGCAGTTAACCCAGCAGTTACCTCTTAGGGGATAGCCAGTGGACATCCAAGCAGAAATGTTTAGAATTTTAAAACTCCAAAGGAACAGTGGCTAAGGGCAGAATTTAAACCCAGGGCTCTAACCAATGTGCTACTGTTCCACTATTCAAATAGTAGATAAATAGTAGATAACACCTGATTTTGGATTTAACCACTTAAATTAAAAGACTAAAATACAGTGTTTTCCATTACATAACAGTTTTACTAGGTAGGTATGTAAGTATGTCTGGCACCTTCAGATTAACCAGATGTTACATATGACTCCAGAGGGTGCTATTGAGCCACACTCAAATATTCTGAGGCAAAAATAACTTAAAAGAATAATTCTATTCTTTTACGCAAAAGAGTTTGACTTGGTCAGGAAGTATGTACAACCAGTACCTCTGTATCAATCAGACACTACATACATTGTACACGCTAGTTTAATACTTACTGCTTTATGTGCATTATTCACTTTGCACCTTAATATATGCATTTATGCAGAGTGAGCCCTGCTTGAATGAATACATGATACATACACTGAAGTGAACATCAATCCAAAAAAATATCTTGCATTAAGTCAATTTGTCTTTTGCCGGCAATGAGCACAAGCCCTCACAGTCAGTCAGTAGTCAGTAGTAATCACACCACAACTTTTAATTCTGGAAAAAGTAATCGTTTTTCCAAAATGACGTCTCCATTACTTTGGATCCATCTCCACTGCCATGAGTATTTCTTGGGAATTAGCTGATGATTCTGCAATGGATGACTCCTGAATCTGCATAATTTATACTGTATGTGCTTTGAGCTTAACTAGTTATATGCTTGCATAACACGAGTATTGGAAAATGTTTAATTTAATCCATTTAATGTGTGCATTAACTCATAAATGTCTACAGTAATACAGAGGTCCATCCTTCAAATATTTTTATTTTTTACTTATCTAGGCGATTGCCATTACATATGTATTATTCTGTTTTTGCTGTCAAGGAATTTGCCTTAACAGTAGATTCTGCCCATATTATCATATTATCGCCACACTGATTATATTGTAACTTTTTTGAAATTATATTTTGTCTTTGATCTTGGCTGTCTCATTTTACAGACCCTTAAGCAATTGAGAAAAATTGTATGTCTTGAGTTTTTTAGGCAATTCACCTCAAGCTGCACGTAAGAGTTAAAAGTCAAAATAATTGAATGAATCAGACCTGTCAATTTCTGTAGTTCATGAGACAATGTAATATTATAAATATAAAAGTATACTAGATTCTGGTCTCTGAGGGACATGATTCCAACATAATGTTTCAAGTAGCCTCCAGTGTATTAACACATCATTTTTGCCTCGTGGAGCTTATTTACTAGATACGGAGAGCGAGAAATAGAATATTTTATATGTTTACATTTATTTTCCTGTGCTAATTAACATATTGGGATAATAATGCAGTCTAGTCTTCAGGGAAGACTTCTATCATTCATTTGTCTCGTAAAGCAGTCAAGTTTTTGTACCCTTCACATTAAAACAAGAGAAAATATAAAATTGGCTTCATGTTTACCTCAGAGACTTCAAAAGTTAAGCACTTCCCGGGCCAGAAAGCTTTATATAACATGTAAAATAAAAGCTTCATCCCCTTTATTCATTCAGCTTTTATTGGCAATCTAACCATGCATCCATTTTCAATCTTGTTCTATTCACATCTTGGCTGCAGAGCACCAACACTTATGCTGGTAGCATCCGGGACAAAGCTAGAAATAACCTTGGATGTAAGGAAACGGCAATGCATTGTAGAATACACACACGTTAACATGAAAAGGCCCAATTTAGAGTCATCAGGAAAATCAGAGACCCTGTGCAAGCACATGAACTGCACATGGTTAGACATGAGGCTGGAATTTCAAGCAGGTCTCCTGAAACTCAGCAGTCCTTACCACCAAGTTGAAATGGAGCTACAGAGAAAGCTTTCAGTAAATAATGAGCTGCACAGGTCCAAACACACAATAGCTGAAGCTAATCTATACCATATCTACGTGTATTTTGTTTGATTTTCAGCTGGTAGTTTTGTCTCTGTACAGCATATCTTTGCATTGTCTAGTTTTTCATTGTTCCATTTTATTGTGTTAATAACAGAATTATGTTACATACTGTATATTTTTGTAGCTTTTCATTGGGGTGCTAGGCTTATTTGTGCTGATGAAATGTAGGCAAAATCATTGTCTGTTCCTAGATTCTCTTCCTTTCTGCTGTATCTGGGTAGCCTAGTTTAGGGAAATGTTATGTGAATGCTAAACGGAATTTATGAACAGCACTCTGATGTTAAGACGTAGATACAAGAAGACAGCCAGCAATATTTTGTGAATATTATTTACAAAAATGTAGATCAATGAACAACATGCTTTCCTTAAACCTCCTCCTCCTTTCGCAGTTTCTCTCTGAAACCAGAACATTCTTTCAAGGTTTTGGTTGTATAAAGGATCTTGTGCTTGCCATGTACTGTAGTTTGTTTCAAGATGTTTACAATTGTAAAAGGCCTTGTATTTATAGCTTTAAAATTATTTTTATTTAGTTTAAATTCTCCTGCTCCCAACTAAAATACATTTCATTGTGTATACATGGTAAATGCATGCAAATCTGTGTATAAACATGTCAACATAACAAATAATTGTATACAATATATGCACAAATTATAATAGTGTGTTTAATTATTGATGTTTACTGTTTACTACATTCTATCAGACCATGCAGATGAAAATTTGGTTGTAGAATATCAGGGTAGCTACAGTACAGAGATCATCTACTGTTCATTATACCAGCCTGACATCATGTCACAAATTCTTCTAGGTAAGGAGTTACTGCAAAACACCATTAGTAGCATTAAAGGAACACTCCACCCCAAAAATGGCAATTTGTATATGTTACTTTCCCCGTGTACTTTGTAATGAAGACCAAAAAAACTTTTAATCTCATGTTTTTGTTGAGAACGAATATCACAAAGTTTCTGATAGAATGGGACCCAATGGCAGCCAATGCAGGACAGCAGGTAATGCAATATCAAAAACATTCATGAGATAATCTCACATTACTCACGCTGTGTAATCCACATGTGATCCACTCATATTCTCACAACATGCAAAACATATACAGTATATTATTTTTTGGTTAAATTACTGTAAAATAAATAATTCAGAAAAATGAAGGCAATCTAACCTAACTGTTCATGTTGAATTGCATTTTTGAATTCATTAATTTAAAATGGCAGCATGGTGAGCCCAGTGGTAGTGCTGCTGCCTCACACACTGACCCCTTATATAGAAACTAAATTTGATAATAATTAATTTAATAAAAAAATGTATAAATAATTTTTAAGTCACCCTGGAAAAACACAAACTATCTACTTTAATCTTTCATTCAAATCATCTGGGAAATATGTCCCGAATGTGTTCACCCAAAATTTTTCTTTTCTAGGCCTGGAGGTTTTATTTCATGACCTGTCATATTCTAATCCAAACAGGACAGGGAAATTATTTTTTTGATTAAAATGATTATACAAAACAGTCTCTCTTCTCTGATTCTCAATAAATCTCAAGTACTGTACAAAACGAGATCTCAAAGCATTCTTTGTCTCACCAATATATATGAGACCATAGATCTTACATTGAATGCTATAGATACAACTAATAGATGTTAACTGAAAAGACTGAAAATTTGGCAATTCCCTAGATGTTTTTTGTTTTTAATTTTTTTATGCATAAAAGGTACTGCTCCAGCACACTTATTTTTATTTTTTTTTGCAATAGCAAAAAATGAGATTGTAGACTGTGTCGAGTATGTAAATACCATAGGTAAGATGTTTTTAACCTGGGAATGATTATCCAGACCCGTATCAAAGGACGAAAACGGTATCAATTGAGTCCCTTCCCCCTCCATTCCCCTATCTCTGTACTCACTATCCTGTGACTTTTGTCTCATTCCATTAACCTCATATCCGTCAACCCCTAATCCAAATTAAGGAAGATCCCAAATGAGACAGCCTATCCTGTTCAACCAAATCAAATAGGGAAGCAACCTTATTTGGGTTAACCTTAGGCACGCAAGTACATAAAGTAAGATTAGGATTTTTAGGTTTAAGCATAAGGTTCAAAATATTAGAGTTAGCCTCAGGCACAAGATCATATAGATTAAGATTCAGGCCCAAAGGCGAAAAACAGGGTTTGCGTCCTGGGTCCTCCCTGCGTGTGGCTTGCATGTTATCTCACATGTCAATGTGGGTTTTCTCTGGGTGTTCTGGTTATCTTACACTGTCCAAAGACGTGCAGGCTAGTTGTATAAGTGATACAAAATTTTTCCAAGTGTGTGTTTCGTGTGTGGGTGAGTGTGTGTTTGCCCTGCAATGGACTAGTGACCTGTCCAGGGTTTGTTCCTGCCTTGTAACCTGTGCTAGCTTGTGGCCCCTTCAGCGACTCTGGTCTGAAATAAGTGGTTTAGATGACGACATGACATGACTTACTTAAACACGAAATGACAGGCAGATGCATGTAGAATTAGCAAATTAACATTCTTCTAGACTGGAACCTAAATACTTTTGTTCATGTTCAATGGCATGAATTTCTGTAAACTTTTCCACCGTAAAGTCAGTTTTACACAGATTACTGGCTCATCACAAATAAGTGAATTTGTGGATGATGTTTGTATAAGTAATACCCATGGAGATTTTTTGATTTTGATTACTATTTTTGCCAATAAATGATTGTATCTGACCGTTTGAATTCTGTTTATTGACCATATCGGTGGTCGACCATGTAATAATCCAACCAGTTTTGTGCTGTTTTGACATTCTCAAATAGACCATCTAATAGTTTTTTTTGCTCTGAGGTATGTGTTTGGTCCAATCCTAAGATGTGTGAAAACATTTAACAGTATCTACTGTTGAAAACTAAAAACACAGAAGCGAATGCAAAGCCGTGTTAAATAAGACCCCAGTCACAATTCACTGGTGCGTTTCAAGGCCAGGTTCATCAGATAATGTCACAGCTGTCACTTGGTATGCTTGACATTGAAGAGGACAGTGATGCGTCATGCTCTGACTGTTAGGGTCCCTCTGCTGCTAGGCAACATCTGATTTCTGCACCACTTAAGACCTTATCATTTCACTTTTTTTAAAAGGAAATACTTGAACCATATATTTGAGTCTTTGGGATCATCTTTTCTTTCTGAGTCTTTACTTTTAGTTGTATTCCATCCTTTTTACATAGTTCTTACACATTTTTAAGCAGCTTCAGCCTAAAGATCTTTATTTTGCTTTCTGTAGTTTGTTGAGTCTCCAGATTGGATTTAAATAATCTCAAGGTGAATAGAGGGGGTGAATCTACACTTCATGCCAAAGGTAAACGTTAGAAAGCAATTTAAACTTTGATATCACAAATTGACACTTGGATTATTTTCTTTAGGTAGAAGATCCATGTATTAGGAGGTTATCCAGATGATACAGCATTGAGAGTTGGTTAACACAGACAATGAATTTATTCCTACAGAACAGAAGAAAAGAGCCATAATGTTACGTTAATGTTTGCAGTCTGAAATAAACTTGACAGACAGATGAATATCCATAAGAAACAAAACAAATGACAGAAGGCAGGGAATTCCCTGGCCACATAATGCTTGTAATGTATTTTTACAAAACCACTGCATATGGATACGTTTGAACCTTACACGTAAAATTCATACAGTGAATTAAAATATGTTTCTTACACTTACCCACAAATTTGATGTAAAAAGGTTAAAAAAAACAATGATAGACCTGCTTACTTCAGTTTAAGATCACAAGGTCTGGAAGCTATTGTATTTGCATTGAGCAAAAAACAAGAGTCAAACTTGGATGGATTACTAGCCCCCTACAGGGTCCACTCACCCACATATACACAAAGGGCCAATTCGGAATTACCAGTTGATCTAAAACAAATGTATTTCAGCTATGGGAAAATATAAGTATTTGAAGAAAACCCCCACAGTCATTATGGGAATGTGCAAACTTCACAAAAATCATTTTTACAAAATTAACATTTTATTGCTACACATTTTCTAATCATATTTATACAGGATGTGTTTCGCCTTTCTCTTGTAAAGTTCCATTTTGCATGAACTTAAGATTAAATTGACAGTGTTGAAAAAGTGAATTTCATTACTGAGATGTATTTTATTCTTAGACTGGAATTAGCCATTAACTCAAAGCCTTTTCAATTTTACCTGGGGCCACATTAATCAAAATGAAAGGTGTAATCAACAGACCTGAGGGAGCTGGAATCAACCCCTTCATTCACTAAGATGCATATCTAACATTGTTTATTAATTTTCATCAAAAATTCATCTAATCAAATCTCAACATAACATTACTTTTTCAAAACATCTTAATTCATTTTATAGTCTGATTGGTTTGCGGACCATCAATAGGCACAAAGCTGGAATCTGTCCTGGACTGGGTACCACTCCATTATAAGGCCTAAAAATTCCAATGTGATAAAATGAAGTTAAGTATCATAGTATATTTTTGGCACTGCATAGTGTTATATGTTGGTTAGACATGCAAGTAAGAATTTCACTCAATACATGTGACAGCACTTGTAATACAACTACTACTTTTACTATTCTGAATGCATTGGGCTAATAAGCTGTGAAGAAATTTGGAAAGCAGTACTAGAGAGATCACTGTCACAGAAACAAATGACTTCTAAAAAGCTGTGTAGTATGTCATGGGCAATAATTTGGCTTTTGATATAACTTTATGATTAACTAGCCATCCCCTGCGGCTCCGCCCGCATAGTAGTAGACAAACTTTAAAAATCAATAAACAAAAAGGTATCGCTAGCTAAGTGGAGGCAAGGTACACTCCAAAACACAGATGTACACCGACTCCCCACTCCTGACGTCACGCTTCCCCTTCCCCTCGGCCTGCTGCCTCAGTCCTGAATTAGCATGAATATATTGCTCCTGTAAGCAAACTATGAATTAGCATGATGAGAGAAGTCACAAAATCAAATAGAATGTTCAAGCAAATTCTAGAATAAAGCCTGATCTAAATCGGTTAAGTAGTTCTCTCATTTGCTAGCAAAGCGGATGTAAGATATGCCCTGAGGTTGGAGCGTGAGTGAGGACTGCCTGTCCCCCCTCCCCTTGGCCCGCCCCCCACTCCCCTGCATCTCTCTCGGATTCACAAAAATAAATCAGTACGCGCAAGTACTTAGCACGATGAGAAAAGTTGCCAAATCAGCCAGAATGTTCAAGCAAACTGTAGAAAAAAACCTGATCTAAATCCATTAAGTAGTTCTCTCGTGAAAAGTGGACAGACAGACAGACGTTGGATTTTATATAGAGAGAGATTATTCATTTTATTTGCTTTGTTGACTTTATTTATTTTGTAATGTGTGTTTTTTTTGCTCCGCATAAAACAAAAGCTAAGTTATTAATTAATGGACAAATGATGATTTACCACAGAAATACGGCAATTTTGCTTTGTTATTTACACTATTAAAGATTGTTTTGTGGGCACCTTATACAGTGCCCGCCATAATGTCTGGGACACATTTATTTCTTAATTTATCCCTCTGCTCCACAGTTTAAAATTACAAATCAAACAATTCAGCCATGATTAAAGTGCACATTGCAGACTTTCATTTAAGGATATTTGCATACATTTTTGTCACATCATGTAGAAATTACAACACTTTTTCTTCATGCCCCACCCCCCATTTAAGGGCACCATAATGTTTGAGGTTACTCTGGTGTGTTTAATTTTTTTATAAGATACATCGGCTTGCTTCTACTCTTTGGAGTCTGTAGTTTCCGTTATTCAACATGAAGACAAGGGCTGTCTCAATGAAGGTCAAAGAAGCTGAAAATGAAGTTGAAAAACTTCCAAAACCTTTGGATTGCCTAAATCAACTGTCTGCAGTATCATAGAGGAAGGAACATACTGGTGAGCTTAGTAATTGCAAAGGGACTAGTAGGCCAAGGAAGACCTCCACTGCTGATGACAGAAGATTCCTCACTTTCATGAAGTAAAGGCCCTAAATGCATGTCCGACAGATCAGACAAAGTTCTTCAGGAGGCAGATATGGATGTGTCAGATACGACTACCTGCATAAGACTTCATGAACAGAAACCACTAGTTAGTCAAGAAAAGAGGATGGCCTAATTTACAAATCTTGAAAGATCCAACAAAATCCTGGAGAAAGGTCTTGTGGACAGACAAGACAAAGATGATCCTGTATCAGTCTGATGGCAAGAGCAAAGTGTGGAGACCAAAAAGAACTGCCCAAAATCCAAAGCAAACCACTTCATCTGTGTTAAACATGGTGGTGGGATGTTATGGTGTGGGCGTATATGACTACCACAGATACTAGCACACTTACCTTCATTGATATTGGAACTACTGACAGCAGTTGCACAATGAATTCTGAGGTGTAGAGAAACATCTTTGCTGCTCAAGTTTCAGTAAATGCCTCCAAACATCTTTGACGGCTCTTCATCCTACAACAAGGTAATGATCCCAAACATACTGCTAAAGCAACACAGGAGTTTTTTCAAAGCTAATGGTCAAGCCAGTCACTCAATTTAAATCTAATTGAGCAGGCCTTCCATATACTGAAGAGAAACCTTAATGGGGGAAGCCCCAGAAACAAACAGGAGCTCAAGATGGCTGCATTAGCGGCTTGATAGAGCATCAACAGAGAAGATCCTCAGCACCGGATGATGTTTATGAATCACAGACTTCAAGCAGTCATTGCATGCAAAGCATATGCGACAAAGTACTAAATATGACTGTTTTAATAGACCTGCCATTGCTGTGTCCCAAACATTGGTGCCCTGAAAAGTGTCGTGACTGAAATGTATGCAGTTACCTTTAAATTAAAGTCTGTAGTGTGCACTTTAATCACCTCTGAATTGTTTGATGTATAATTTTAAACTGTGGAGTAGAGGGGTAAATCAAAGAAAAAAAATATTTCTTCGTCTCAAACATTATATATATTTAGTTTAGATATCTTATTGCTGTAAAAAAATATATTAAATTGTCTTGAAGCAAACCAAAATATTGTACATGATTTACTGCTGCTAAAATGTTTCTTTCTCCACTTCTAGTCCCCTACAGACGTACTTGTTTTTTGCCAGAATAGTATATTGTATTTAAAAGCTGCCCACCAGCCCACCCTGGGTGCAGACGTGTCTTTGGGCTCATTTACTTAGGATAAGAATAGAATTTGCTGTTTTGAATGCTTGAAGGCTTAAGATAAGTCCTGTCATCTCTGTGAGACTTTATTGCTTGACTGCACATGAAAGCGTATTACATTGCCAATCGTTTGCTTAATAAAGTATTTGGAATCATTTGTAACTTTCGTATAGTCCTTTTTGACCTACTCCTGTCAAAGTTATTGCAAGGAGAATAAAAGAAACAATATCATCAATTCAATTAATCCATACACTCAAGAAGCAATTCGGTTCCCATTAGTTTCATGGGATATACAATAATTATACAACAGCTCTTTGCCTGTTTATTTATTTTTTATTCACACAGTGATAAACATTTTGACTTATTTGTTTTGATGAAATTTGATGTCATTTTACTCAGCTTTACTAAATATTTTTTAATCTTGCAATCTTATGTAAAGCCTTATGTTAGTGTACATTGTCAAGGGTCCTGACTAAAATAAATGTTGATGATTCATTAAATATGTCACCATTGGACAAAGTGTACTTCTTACTAAACTCTGCATATCCCCACCTACCTAACCTGAATCTTTTATTCCAGTTCAGGGTCATGTCATAATATTGGCAGGTCTAAACTGACCTAGATGTGAGAGAATGTGAGCGAAGATGCTCTGTGATGGGCTCGTGCTGCATCCCATAAATTACCTCCAAAGATATTCATTGCAGTGTCAGCTTTGCAGTATATTTTTATTTTGGAATTCAGGACAAAGTTAAGTCTGTTCTGGCAGTAAAATAAATGTTATTTTCTGCTTAAATGCCGAGGGAAGGCAAGCACAGTTACTTATTTCATCTGCTTCAAGATGCAGTGTTGTGTTATACACATACAATTGAGTGACTGAAAAACCTATTAACTTTTTAAAAGTCTGTAAGAGAGTTATTTCTAAAATCCATTAGTGCTTGAAAAAGACCCCAAATGATACTGAGCCACTGTATAATCATTGAAGCTGCTGAAAAGGATTCAGTTTAGTTGAATTCAGAGGATTCTTATTAATCACATCTCTGCCTATGAGCCCTCCATGAAGTGCAATGGTTACAAATGCAACACAAAAATAAAAAGTGCAATATGCAGTATATAAAGAGCCTTATATTGTGACAGAAACACAAACACATTATACAGTTTTGCACCATGTGGGTAAAAGAATTGTCATACTGTACATCCACAGTTATAACGGGTTTGGGAAAATACAGTATCATTGTGAGTTCCCCACAGCTGAGGTTTGAAAATTTTCCATAAATCCATATCAATCCAAACGTCTAAGTTGATAAGAGAAGCGAAAGTTAAAAAACATCAATAAAAACAATAATTTCCAAATAATTTAATGTTTCTATTGAAAGAAGTTATCCACAATCTGGGATACAAGAAAGCGTGAAATGTTGGCTTATAAATCACTGCTTCAAGAACGTCACATCACGTGAGATCTGTCCCTGTGCCACCAGAAATGGAGGTTGCAAAATGATGGTTGTAAAGTATAAGGAAAGTAAAAATAAATGATGTTTTAATCAAAATATGCAAGAAAAACAGCAATAAATGAGCATTCAATGATGTTCATAACCTCTCTGAAACTTTATATGAATTCCAGGAAAATCAGTTAAGTTCAGAAAAAAATAGTGAAGATTAACATATTGTAACAAAAAGTTGTCAGTTTAATTTAAATAAGTCATGTCTGAAAACAGCTCCATCATGTATGATGATAAAGTCAAAGGAATGTACATAGTTGGGTATTAGTTTGATGAATTCCCACCAGTTTGTAATGATGTTTAAACTTATTTATAATTTACACCATTATTTAAATGTAAATTGGGCTAAATGGGTTTAGTGTTGGATAGGTGTAAAAATGCAATATTTAACAACAACAACAACATTTATTTCTATAGCACGTTTTCATACAAATGATGTAGCTCATAGTGTTTTACAAGATGAAGAAAGAAAAAAGAAAAAATATAAAAATAAAATTAGGCAATACTAATTAACAAAGAATAAAGTAAGGTCTGATGACCAGGGAGGACAGAAAAAAACATAAGAAACATCAGAGGGCTGTAGAAAAAAAAAACAAAATCTGCAGGGGTTCCAAGGCCATGAGACCACCCAGCACCCACTAGGCATTCTACCTAACATAAATGATCTGAATCAGTCCTCATGATTTTCAGGCTTCACTTGGAAGAATTAGACAGTGGTGGTCATGTGGACCTCTGGCCTTCAATCCAGAAATATAGAGACAGCACGGTGCTTTGATCTGGTGGTGTTGGCGCAGATCGCCACCACAGAACACTGGAAAAAGAACAGCAGAGTAGGGGTTAGTACAGATTTCAGAGCCATGAAAAAAATGATAATTAAATGCTTATACAGAGTATCAGCGTTACACTAAAATGAAGCTATGAGAAAGCCATGTTAAAATAATTAGTAATTAATAATCTATTAGTAAGCTATTCTAGATTTTAGGTGCATAACAGCAGAAGGCTGCTTCTCCACTTCTTTTAAGTTTAGCTGTTGGAATTATAAGCAGACACTCATTTGAAGATCTAAGGCTACGATTTGGAGTGTAAGGTGACAGGTATTCCGAAATATAGGATGGAGCGAGATTATTTAAGGCTTTGTAAACCATAAACAGTATTTTAAATTCAATTCTGAATGGCATAGGTAAGCAATGTAGCGACATCAAAACTGGAGAGATGTGCTCACATTTTCTTTTCCTAGTTAAGATTCTGGCAGCTGCATTCTGCACTCGTTGCAATCGACTGATGTCAATCGATTAAAGTGTGAAAAGAGTCAGGAGGCAGCATATCCTATCACTGTGATGAGGGTTTTTGGAGGAAACACTTAAAGAGCACCAAGAAAAGAATGACAGTGGTGGGAAGGAAAAGGAATCCTTTAGACCAATATGTGAAAGTAGAAAAAAGACCTTTGTGGTAAGTAGTATCCTGCTGCCATCTTGAAAATATTAGGGTACCAGGGCCATTAGTTTTATTAGACTGAAGTGTTTCTTCGACTTGGTCACAAAGAGCAGAACAAATGAGTTTTAAAAGCCATACCTCTTTAACAATGCTAAAATGACTACAGACAGAAGAAAGAAAGAAAGAAAGAAAGAAAGAAAGAAAGAAAGAAAGAAAGAAAGAAAGAAAGCTACCCTTCCTAAATGGCATATGCAGTTAAATCTGTTTGCTGATCCTTTCACTGCTTTTTGATATGCTTTATCTTTTACAGCAAAATGAGTTGAATTTGATAAATTATACACATAAAAAGGAGTTTGTGGATGAAACACTGCAAAATGTTTGATTAAAACTACCAATAAATGTCGTTCCAAATAAAAGCATTCTGATTTCAGGGCTATTTAGTTCTATTTTTATTCATGATAATGCCCCGTTGGTCCTAAAAGAGTTAAATATTAATGTACACATTTTTGAGACTCATATCTTCCGTACTTAGTTCTCATTACACTGTGAATAAACAAGGTAATTGAGAAAGTACCTTTCTTTGTTTTACAGCCTTGAGTATCTGTCTTTATTTGACAGACATATTTTTTATTGTAATTCTCTTTCTCCATTTTTCCAAACAAAGCTCCCCTCTTCTACACATCAACAGAATTACCATAATGTGTGCAAAGCGGAAGGTTTACAAGTAATATAGGCACCTTTCTGTTTTGTTTAATGTTACTCATGAAGGGTTTCATAAGAAGGTTGATCTTAAGTAAGGAATCCTTCAGCCTGTTGTATTTTTAATAAGCTGTTTAAGTATTTACCAAAAGACTCTCCGTCGAAAGCAGCTAATGGTGCTGTGGGTGGAATAAGAGAAATATGCATTAACAAACTACTGGAGCATTATGCAGGTAAACTGATTTGAAATGCTTCCAGGATAATCTGTCCAAAAGATAATTTAAGAGTACACAACTGATCTGATGAGCAGCATAGCTATTAAGCTGCAAAGAGAGGGACTAAAGTCTGGTATCATTTAAAAGCTTTCCTCTTTCTCGGAGATGTATTTTAGGGAAAAGGTTAAAATTGCACTTAGAGTGCATTACTTAGTGTAAGGGTTCAAATTACCCATTAAATGCGTATTCACCTAGCATCAGCACAATTCTTAGCTTTGCTACAGCATGCATAACAAAGTACTTAAGGTAATACAATTAGTGAAGCACTGGCACAAAAATAAACAAGCAAACAATACAAGTGTGTGGAAATATTCTGGTAGGGCCCTCTTAGTAGACTTTTATGAAAATGAGTGCTTTGCTTGTGCATTTATTCATTATAACTTTGTACAGTCTGACCAATAACAACACCCTTGAGCAGACCTTTTACCCAGGACCACAACCAGGTGAGTTTCAAATTGAAGGATTTTATTGAGGAAAATTAAGGTAGGCAATGAAGGAAAATTCACAGGGTAACACAAAATTACTGTGGTGGGCTGGCACCCTGCCCAGGGCTTGTTTCCTGCCTTGCACCCTGTGTTGGCTGGGATTGGCTCCAGCAGACCCCCGTGACCCTGTAGTTAGGATATAGCGGGTTGGATAATGGATGAATGGATAACAGAAAATTAATCAATAAACACTGTGCCCCTTGGCAAAAACTACATGTTTTTTTAACTGCTTGCTTATCCCCTGACTCCAATTTTGCCTTGTCATTGTTCTCTACCTCTTGGTTTTCTCTATCCAAATATTCAGTACATCTACTCACCTCCAACCTTCTTTCTGTAACGCTCGTCCCTTTTATCCTCCACACAACATGAACCCTTGCCATCTGTATGCTTCTAACCCCAGGCTGTCTATTTGTAGGCTCTCTTAAGGTCGGAGCTATGAGTATCTCTACTCCATTGCCACAGTGGTTGTCTGTGCTAACTACAGCAACGTCATGGTTCTCTGAATTATGGACACCCCATATTGTTGCAACCCTCTAAAGACCTGGAACCCAGAAATACAATGCCAACCTCACCATTTCCTCTCATCAGCTGAGTGTTTCACTTGGTTATCCTTACAGCATTTTATGCTGCCATAATATTCTTCTCAATAAGAAGTCTATGAAGATCTGAAAGTCATGGCCCCCAAAAGGGCTTTAGCTAGGGGGCCCGGGATCACAGGGGCCCGGCGCGGGATGAGTAGATAATTATGCACAAACAAAACGTATGAACAGAATGCAAGAATTGATCCTACAGCGTTGAGTGTCAACTTCAGTATAAAATATTTTGAAAACTAAAAACAATATCAAAAAAAGTTTCAGATAAAAAAATTTCTACATACATTTTTCTACAACTTTCTCGCTTTGACATTTTACGAATCCAAATAAAACGTAGATCTGTCTAGTGGTCGGAAATTTTGATATTAATTACTGATTTGGTGTCATATGGTTTTATATATTCTTTATTTAGAAATATTATAAACAATAAACTTAAACAAATTCTACATAGCTTTAAACACAATTAAATAAGAAATATTACACAAAAAAATGAAACATTTAAGTCACTTATTTCTGCAGATATAAAAAGTTAAAGTTAAAATTTCGATTTTTTTCAAAATTGCCGCCATTTTCAAAAAGACATAATTTCCGGCTTTTTGCAAGAAAATTGAGGCCTGCAACAACCGCCATTATTTTAGTCGGAAAATTCCCTAAAGGAAACCCTACATTAGAAAAGTACATCAAAAATGCCGGAGTACATGAAAAACTAAGCGTCATAGAACCGTACAGATCTTCAGCTAAATTGTTTACCTACATTTAAATCCTATTGGGTATCACGTTTTCCTTAACCCTAGGTGAAGGGCCCACCAGAGACCTTGGCCTATGGGCCCACGTTAGAATGTGGGGGCCATGCTGAAAAAATATGTTTTAAGGTTTTTAAGAAGAAATTCTAATAAAAAATTAATAGAGCTGTAGTGCACCGACCATTATACATAAGTTGTAAGCACATAAGGTCAAAACCTGCTAGCTGCGCAGTAAAACACAATTGGCCAAGTAGGAATGCCAGGCTGGGGTCAAGCCTAAATGGGGCTTGAAAGCCACATAGACCAAGCATCAGTGTTTTAAAAAGGCCTGGTAACTAGAAAGAATGAGGGAGCGGGTCTGAGCTCAAAACAGATTGTAACAGTGAAATTACTCATAACATAGCATTCTCAAAGATTTTGAGTCACAAGGTGCAGAGCCTATCTTAGCAGCGATTGGTGTGAATAAGAAACCAACTGTGTCCATTGCAGGGCCCTCTCTTGCACATCACACACCCATACAGTGCCTCTTAAGAATAGTCAATTGACCTCATTGTCATCTGGGTTGTGAAATATAAATCAGGGCACTCAAATGGAAAACCTGTGAAAGTTGATCTGAGAGGCAGCAACAATAACCAACATTCTGCCCAATAATATAATTGTGATATAAAAATAGAATAATTGCAACATTCCACATACTCTATAATCCATTTTTACAATTTTAGGCCTCAAACGTCACTGAATATTAAGCATTAGGTTGTATTGCTTGCAAAGACTTGCGTGAACATCTGGCCAACAAGAGTTTCTGTGTTGTGTTATTAGTAGGGATCTGATTATAGTCGAGTTACAGCTGTTATAAAATCTAATAGGTGGTTAAAAGAGGAACACCTAAGTACATACACTTAGTGGGCACAAACAACTACAGAATCACAAGGCAGAAATCAAGATTAGAAAGAACAAACTCTGAGACATGAATGGTCTAGAAATAAGTGGAGCACCAGAAATGGGCAAAAACAAAACTTAATAAAATGTAATTCCTTGTGAGTGCGTAACAGTTTGCATGTATAATGTGTGTGCTACAGAACTTTTGGCAAGCAGCAAAAAGAACTTAATGAATGCAAGCAAAAAAAATAAAAGAAAGAAAAAAGGCAAAGGCCTAGGCACCAATAACTTACTGAAGACATTAAAATCACTTTCATTCATTTTAATAATTTATATTATTAGCATTTGCTAAATTTTAGTATTTCACAGATGTATGCCATCTGTTAGGTTTTACTGCTAACGTATAACACCAAAAAGACCAAGTGCAGCAATTCAGAGTCATGCACCATCTGTTGCTTTGAACTGTTAAATACGGAAGGCTGAAGCAGGCCAGTGACAATATGACACTCCTTGTGCGGCTCTCCAAGGAGAAGAGAAGAGCGGGATGGACGATTCCAATGAATGTGCTGTGTAAGATCTGGGACTATTATGTAACAAATTAGCAAGGCGAACATTGGAGTGAAAAGGCAGATGCACAGAGAAAGACAGTAGTTATGATGATTAAGGTGTAGTGGGTAGCGGTGTGATTTCATCAGGCTCATTATGCTGGAAACTGCTAACAGCATTGCCCCCTAGTTCCTCATGTGAAGAAGTTCTGAAATGAAGAAAAGTAGGTTTGCAGCAGACAAGTAGCATTTAAGCATTCTGGGAAACTTAGCAGCACAAGGGAGGTTTGGAGTTCAATACATACTGTACTCCTTAAGGATTGAGGATTAATGAATGAAAACCACAATTTTGAAGAGTTGAAAGTCTACAACTGTATTGGAATGGTCAAAGAACTGATGAGATACATGGTTTTGGTTCAGGTTTGCCAGAAATCGCTTATAGACTACAGTAAGTTTTCCTCTTGGGCAATGTGGTTTTTGCTTGATGACACAATAAATGGAAGTTTTCAATGCAACCAATCTCTTGATTATGTAATTTTACTACATTATTAAGCTAGGAAAATGAATGAATGAATGAAAGTTCAATTATTGGGATGTGAGATTATGCATGAGCGGTAAATTGCTCCCCTTCCAGTAGGTGCATCTACACTTGTTGCCATTATTCTTTAAAATAAGAATATTCCAATCAATAAGCCAGTTCCAGATAGTTGCGGCAGCAGTAGTAATACAGTCTTGTGTACAGAGTATCGTGAAATTTTTACTTGTATGACCTACCAAATATGTGACTGCTCTGACTACTGTGGAATAAATTTTTAACAGACACTCACCACTGGAATGCCCCATTTTAAGCAATAAAACACAGGCAGGAGAAAGCGTTGATCATTATTCTTTATCTAAATCATGGCAGAGGAAACGGAATATCTTATTAGCAAGTGTTGTAAAGGAAAAGAGTGTCCTTTACGCTAAATTTATATAAATCATTGATTAGATCACAATTCCAAGGAATTCATTACATAATCAGAAAACTTCTAACATGATTGGTTGTACCCAGTGGCTAACGGTACATGGCAAATGTTGATACCTTAAATAACCACAATTAACCCTGTCCTCTCAAGAGAAAAAAGTACACTGAACCATATGTTTCCTAAGTTTCTCATGAACAAGAAACTTTAGTGCATAACAACAGAACAATGGTTATACATTAAAATATAACAATTTCTTTTTAAGCTTTATATAAAATGCCTAAACTGTATTTATCATAGTGAATAATAAAATAACAGCTTCAGCCTTTAAGCCTAAGCTCAGAAGGATATGTATATTGGACCAGGGTTCAAATTCAACTCTTACACTATTTAGATCTTTTCAGAAAAGTGAAGCCATGTTTAAAGAAACCCCACCCAAAAACAATTTTTTTTTTATACTTTCCCCATATGTACCTCACAACATAAAAAAATAACACATTCCTATAATACTGTGTTTCTCAGTTGAAGACAGGACACTTGACCAGTGAGTGATGGGAAGAGGCAGATCTTCAGCTTAACAGTGCACTATTATTGTAATGCATATATTGTTTATAATGTACACAACCTTTTAACATTTTAGCAAAAAAATTATATCAACTTTTTTCTTTCCATTTTACATGACATCATGGGGTTAAACATTTTTCTGGGCCACCAAAACAAAGCACGTGAGATAAGTTACATAAAAAAATCAAATTCTCTCTGTGTTCAAAACGTTTTAAAAAATATGGCAGGATCTAATCAATAACATTTTAGAATAATCTATATTTGGGAAAAGGATACTCTTCCTTCCTTGCTGCTTCAAAGATTTGCTTTCTTGGCTGGCTGTCCTCTCTTTGATTCTTTTGGTTGGGAGTTGAGTTATGGTTTTGTTAAGTTTGATTTGATTGTATGGATTGCTATTTGCTTTTAATTAAAATTAATAAAATATCATTTTTGGGTAGAGTATTCCTTTAACAAAGAGGTTTTACAAGTGGAATAGTAGCTATTTTCTAGTAATAGTAAATAAATAGATATTTTATTACTAGTGTTTATCAGGTTCATAGTAAGCAGGATTGGTACAAGGGGACACGCATATTAATTTTTGGGACAAAGAAAATTCATAATAATTCACAAATTTAACTCCTAAACTTTTCCAAGGTCAAAGTTTTTGTTAATTCTACCAAATGTTTTACTTTTCTTGAATTCTTACTGACATTAAGTCTTTCCTTGATAGTTAGCACCTAACAGATGAGCTTGTAATATGAAATGGCCACCATTATGCCATACACTGATGCACATACTTAGTGTAAGTGCCTCTCCACCATCAATACAGAAATGCAAATAAGTCAGTAATAAAAATGAATTTGGTAATAATAATAATAATAATAACAACAGCAACATACAATTAAGTTTAAATAATGCCAATATGTAGCCCCTCTCCTAAGCGCCATACAACCTTGACATATCAGTTTATCTGAAATTAACTCTCTGCAGAGAATAACAGGCACATCAAATAGGCAGTCCACAGTTTTATGAAGTAAACTATTTTGTCAAGAAGTCAGACTTTCTAAATGTCATAGAAAAGAACATCTGTTATTGGGAACACATTCAAAATCCTCAGTCTGAACTTAGAGAACAGAAGACATGGAGGTAATTTAAATGAAAACTTAATAAGACAACCATATTAGCTTTTGGTTAAGAGACTGGCTACAGCGAATCCCCTGGCTTTAATTCCTCTAAAATCACCCTGGCATCCTCCCTGATTAATATCCTTCCAACTCAGATCATTTTAGGGAATTCCTTGTTCTACACAGATTTAAAGCTGTGACACAGTTTATTAATTTCTTTAAAATGGGCTTTTCTCTGTTTTGGGAAATTTCCAGCAAATGTCTTCCATCTTTTGTCATTTAATTTGTAATGATTCTCCAACTCAGAATGATACCAAAGAGACCAACATGTACAAAAAAATGTGTTGATTATTAAACCTAAGAGCAGCATTAAAGTAGCAAATAAATAAATGACAAATGAAAAAGCCTGTACCCTCTATGGGCCTACTAGTAAAGGCTTCATTCCCTTTTGACCGAACCAGCCTTATGTACCACGGCACTCCTGTAAGTTACCTGCCCAGACGCTTTCTGTCTCTTGCTGATAATTCTGGCCTCTCATCTTTTTAGACATTTCAATTAGACGTTGGGGTTGAGAAGACATCAAATTTTGTCCTGGGCTTTAATTTTGCTCTATTTTTGTCATCCTTATCCCAGAATCATTTTCAGGTTCGTGACCAGCTTAGCTTTTTCCACAAGAATCCCAACACCAGCACACCTTTATCTTATGTTATCATAATGTACCCTTGTTTTTTTCTTAACATGTTTTTGTGAACTCGAACTTCAACAGATTATATACTTTTATAGTTTTTGTTATGTCACAGAATACATTTGTAGCCATCGTTTTTGGTTTAGAAGTTTGGGTTAATTATTTTTTGTGTTATTTTCCAGTGCCATCTTACTTTTTCTGCACGTCTCTCAGAGGTGTGCAGTGCTGACCCTATCATTATGGCAGGATAAAAGGTCGGCACAGTGCACTTCCTGGTCATCTGAGATGGTGGTTAAATCACAGAAATCTCTTCATGGTTAATATGTAGTGTTATTAGGGCTTTCGTTTACTATTCAGTCCTTTACTGCCATTCAATTGATTTTTGATTTAGCATTTAGGATTGATGAAAGGTAGGACTGACTCTCAGCTAACATTTTATTTGGCATGTTTTTTGATGTTTCTTCCCCTGGTCACCTCCATTTGTTACTGTTTGCCTTTTTCATAACAAACACAAAGGTTTTTACACTTGTTTTTATTTTAAAGTTGAAACCCTGTGTTCTGAGTGTTGTCCTCTATCAACAAGAGGGTCTTTGGACTTCTTTGACAGTAGCCATAGCTTCATGGTTCTATCTAAAATGAACATCAAAACCGCATGGGATCTGCAGGATCACCTGCTTTCCTGTGTTTTTGGAGAAAGTTTTATGCTGATATCTAAGCTGCTGCTCCCACTTTTCAGTCCTTTCGAACCCGTCTGTTTCCTTTCCAGTCACACTGCCAACAAAGTGTGTTCTTTATTTGTAATTGTAAGATAACATGCATCACCATTGCCAGTGCAAGCTTTCCTCTCTCTAATAAGGCCTTGATGGGTGCTGGACACTAGTCGTTGTCCTTGTGCTGAACTTCATTTGTTACATGCAAGCTCTTTGTTCTCATCACCCATCACACCTTCCTGATTGGCATACAATAGAACTTGAACTCAAATGAAACCATTTCCTTGTGCAGTGCTAGATTTAAGTCCACTGACTAGAAGACTTGAAAATGCAACAGATCTCTGAAAGGTGTATATTTATGAGGTCAAAAATGTTCTTTTTTCCATTTTCTAATGTTTTTTAGAAGTCTATATGGATACGTTTTCCTGCTGTAATAATAAAAAACCAGTAACGGCGCACTGTACGATAACGTGCAGTGAATACACTTGACCTGAGCATTCCTAGTTTGCATACTCTATCTCTGTATGTTTAGCATTTGTTTGCTTAGAGGCTGATGTGCTTGCTGCTTCCTGAGCAGCTCTTCTTTTCTCCACCCTAGCAGCCCACTTCTTCTCTTCTCATACACAGTTTGATTCTACAATAAAATAAAATAAAAATAAAAAGAGGAATAACCTTGGAGGTCAACCACTACACCGAAAACAGATATTAGACATCATGTAGTATATATATACCAACTTTCAGGTCAATATGTCAAATGATTTGCGAGCTACAGGTGATTTAAATCCTGGACAGACAAACGAACAGCCATGCTAGCGTATTATAGATAAACCAGTAACGGCGCACTGCACGATAACATGCAGTGAGTACACTTGACTTGAGCATTCTTAGTTTTCCTACTCTTTCTCTGTACATTTACCATTCGTTTGCTCAGAGGTTGATGCGCTTGCTGCTTCCTGAGCAGCTCTTCTTTTCTCCACCCTAGCGGTCCTCTTCTTCTCTTCTTTCGTCAGCATCTTTTCGCATTAAAATTGATTAAGTCAATGTTTGTGTTGCAATTACTTTTTATGCTTTCTTAAATTTTTTACTTAAGCTGGCACGTAAGTCTTCAATCTGCCTCAAGAATGATTTAAGATATGAAGAAGTAGGGAAAGTGATGGCGAAGGTGGGAGGTAATGAGAACGGCGACCATATGCATGCACCACATGGCCGCCCTGCTGGATGATTCTACAATAAAATAAAATAAAAATAAAAAGAGGAATAACCTTGGAGGTCAGTCATCACACCAAAAGCAGATAGTAGATGTCACATAGTATATGTGTACCAAATTTCAGGTCAATAGTTCAAACAGCTACAGATGATTTAAAATCCTGGACAGACAAATGAACAGCCACTGTAGCATATTAAATATATAAAGAAGATATGGTTAATGTTGCTCATTGTAAAAAAAATCTTGGTTAAGTACATTAGGAGTTCATATTATAACATAATGAAATGTGAACAAGCACAAAAAGGCAGAATATTTTCTATAGCTATATTACATTTTTTAAGCAATTCCATTTTAAGAGTACATACTAACCCTTTTTTCTTTAGTACGAAATAATTAGTAATTTTATAAGTGGATTGATTGCTAAATTACAGTTTCCTTGCAATAAGTTTGCAGGAGTTCAGGTTTAATCTGTAATAATTAAACACAATGAAAGTGCAGAAAAGCCTCATACAAGTAGGACAACTTGTCAGAAAAGGAATGTCTTTAAGCTTAAGGTTCAAAATTTTAAAATAAAAGAGAAGGAGGAGGAGAAGAAAAAAAACATTGCATTCCTTGAAAAGATAGATCATTTCATAAATCTGTATTTTAGCCTGAACAAGAGTACTTAAATGAACAGTAATTAAAAGTAATGGAAATAGTGTGCATTTGTGGGGTCCATGACAGTGTGACTTCTTAGTTAAAAACACTGTGCTCTATGGGGGTGGTGTAGGATGCCAAGCAGCCAAGGGGTATTGATGAGGAAATTAGCTGTTTGCACATTCACGTGTAGATGCGATCAGTTCAGCCGGTTTCCTCGTTAGCACTCTGGGGGTTGCAATTAAGGCACCCACCCACACAATAGAATAAAAGGAGCCTGAGATAGAGAATGAGGGGAGATTCAATAGGAAGAGCAACCTGGGCATCACAAATATTTAAAACAGTGAGGATCAAAGATGGAAGAACAGCAAGTAGATCTGGTGACTGATGCTCGATAGAGTGAAAGTCAGGAATGTGGCAGTACTGGTGCAGAAGAGGCATGGTGGTCAGGGTAGAAGCCCAAGGGTAGGGTCACTTCTGCTGAGCAGCAAGAGAGCAGGAGAGAAGAGGTCCCATGGGTGTCACGGGATGGTGATGGGAGAAGGGAACAGGGCTTGTGGGGTCTCCACAGATGCCAAGGGATGGCAGTGGGGACACAAATCAGAAACAAATTGACTATGCTTGTAGGAGGGTGGCAACTACTAGCAGCAGGGACATAGTTTTAAAAGGATGTACTGATGCTTCTGATTCTTTTAATGAAGAGAGCCTGACTGTGTTTTAACTCATGATTTTGACCTGTTTATTAGGTTTATTGGGAATTTTAACCTCTACTGTAATACTACTTTTATAATGGATTTTTTCTTTATTTATTTAAAAAAGAAAGCACCTCACTTTAATTATTGTGGCACTGGATTGAGAAGAAAAGCACAATGCACTGTTTAGGACCATACTTATTGCTTTGTGTCCTAATTGACCAGTCCATCCTGGGTTCAGCTGTGGGCAACCTGGGCATCAAATATAGTTGGTGAAAATGGTTGCTTGTTTGTTGGTAACTCGTACTGTGTTACAGGTCAAGTTTCCTCATTCTGATTCCCAGCAAGCTGTTTTCTGGGCAGTTTTACATTCTCCTCAGTTTCACCATTTTTTTTTTATTCAAATTACTCTCTCTCAAATTCCAAAGATGTTCATGTTATGTTAACCAATGACCCTAATGCAAGATTTCCATTAGCACCTGAAATCAGCCTGATGGACTGGTTCCAGCTGTTTTTCTAATTCCAGCAGGAACACTCAGGCCGACAGTGGCAGTATCCTGATTACATCCAATATAAGCATATCAGTTAAACTGTGGCGCTGGGAATTATTGCTTATTTATACTTATGTTTTACATTGTTTTTTTAACTCTTTTATGCTGAACACAATGGCCATTTTTTCCACTTTTTTTAAAACTATAAATGGGGTGGCATGGTGGCACAGTACCCAGTGTTTGAAATCTACACCTGATCCATGTCTTTCTGAAGCGTTTGTATATCTTATGGAGTAGTGAATAAACCAAAGATTGCTGATTCAATGCCTGCCATTTACATTTCGACCCTAAGTTAGTTAAACTACAGTTCTCTACATGCATAAAAAAATGCATGTACACTATTTTACTACATATTTGTAATTCTGGAGTGCCTTAGGCTGGTGCTCAATGATGAGAGGCAATGCATAAAATAAAAGGTGATAATCATCTGTCAGACTTTGTAAATTTGTACTCAAACTTCAAAAGGTACTTATGCTTATCTTGCAATTTAGAGAACACATGAGTTTGCTTTCTATGCAAAAAGAAGTATGGCTGAAAACGAAACTGATTCAGACTACTAAAGCAACTGTTTGAAAATTGCGTCAATAAAAGCAATGCTTTAAATTTAGTATTGACATCAGCATGTGGACTGAAGCAGAAACAAGTCAGGGACAGTAACATCACAACAAATTTGTTGAAGGTGTTGACATAAATAGGAAAAGACAAGGCCCTGAAATCTTAAATATGGTTTTGGAACCTGTAGAAAGGGGGTGTAGAAGAAACAAGAACAAGACTTAGCCTGCCTCCAAAACACTCTTGAATTTAGTGAAAAACAACAACATTTATTTATATAGCACATTTTCATACATATGATGTAGCTCAAATTGCTTTACATGATGAAGAAAGAGAAAAAAGACAAAATAAATAAGAAATTAGAATTAGGTAACACTAATTAACATAGAATAAATATAAGGTCTGATGGCCAGGGAGGACAGAAAAAACAAACAAAAAAAAAAAAAACTGCAGACGGCTGGAGAAAAATATAAAATCTGCAGGGGTTTCAAGACCACAAGACCACCCAGCCTTCTCTAGGCATTCTACCTAACATCAATGACCTCAATCAGTCCTAATTGTATTCAGGGTTCACATGGAAGAACTTGATGATGACGGTGTGGACTTCTGGCCTTTAATCCATCAAAAAGTGGTATAAATCTTCACAGCATAAGCAAGACTAGGTGTGTGTTAGCACTCAGTGCTGCAGTATTAACTGCAATTAGAGGCTCAGAAAAGTTAGTTGCACAGTATTCATTGCGAAAGTCTCCTTGATGCAAGGACTTTTAAATGTACTGTACATATGGCAATTTGGGGAATAAATTATGGAAGTATTCATGGAAGCGTTATTACATGGAAGCGTTATTAAAGTATCTATCTATCTATCTATCTATCTATCTATCTATCTATCTATCTATCTATCTATCTATCTATCTATCTATCTATCTATCTATCTATCTATTAATTTTATCCATTGCTGGTTTTGATAATGCGGAGTGTGAACTTACATTTTTGAAGAAGGCAAGTTCAGATTCTGTTAGAATATCTGGTAGACAGTCCACATGATGGGCAGTGGTCTGATGATGTGTCTCCGTACACTCTTAAAAATAAAGGGGCCACAGTGGTTTTTCAGAGCAACGCTATAGGGAAACCATTTTTGGTTCTCAAAAGACCCTTCCACATGAAGGTTACAGAGAGAAGTTTTAATTATTTTGATAAATAACAGCCTTCATAAAGTAAATAACCATGAAGAGATGATAACAGATTTGAGAAATACCAACAGCTCATGATTGTAAAAACAGCCATGCTGCATATGTAGAGTAACACAGGCTTTGTTCAGTTTTTCTTAATCTGTTACTGTCCTGTTATTTTATTCTACATATTAGGAAATTTTTCAAAGCACAAAGAACCAATTTAACATGCAAGGAACCCATCCCAGAATGGCATGGTGCTTTGTCAAGCAAAGGTCCAACAAGGAACCACACTACCTAGTAAAGAACCATAAAGTGCCATTAAAGAACCAGCATTTTTAAGAGTCTTTTTTGATTTATAAATATGGGTATTTTATTAGACTTTTGCTCCATAAAACCCTCAACTGACTAAAATGGATATGTTAACACGCGTCTTTTTAATTCATCATGGTTATGTTTTCCTACATAGCGTTAAACTTTTTAAATAACAAATAGTATCTTTTTGGCTACCTTTAAGTGCCAACAAGTGCTCTGAGCATGGGAAAGGTAAATGTATTACTATTATTATTATTATTATTATTTTTATTATTATAACTATTATTACTCCCTTACTTTTAGGTAATCTCTGTTCTTATTCACTTTAAAAAGTATTGCTGGTAACATAATCCTTTTGCTAATTTAAAGTAAATGTCATCCATTGACCCATCCATCCATTTTTTACCTGCCTCCTCCCTTTCAGAGTATGGGGACCTGATTATTTTCGCTTTTACTTTAAAAATGTTTGTAAAAACAGTACTTGTCCTTTATTTCCGGCCACGTGCGTGGTTACATCTCTTTCTTGCCAGATGTATAATGCTGCCCGTGTTCTGATTGGGCGGCTGAACGCACGCTAATGATATGCCTTTGGATTATTTGCTATCTTTTTGCTGCTTGCGAGCTCCCTCTTCTGCTTGTCACATGTCGTTGTTTTAAGAGCTGGGAGCACATGATGCTTGTCTGCCACAAACAATCTAACAACTGCTAGGTTAGATGTCTGTGGACTTGTTTTAAATGATGGCTCACTGCCTGGTCTCGCGTGACATTCTGAAAACAATAATTGTCCTTTATTTCCAACCCCGGGAGTGGTTGAATTCTTCCTTGCAGGACATATAACACTACTCACGTTGTCTGTTGGGGAGGGGTGAGATGGGGGCTGCTGTCGCGCTGCCCTTCGATCTTTTTAAAGTCTGTATAGCCGCTCTCCTTTTTGCCACTTCCTGTCTCTGCTGCTCGCGTTGTGATCGTTTCTCCATGATCATTAATATACACCTGACCGAATTGTGTTTTCTTTGAAATTAAACTTGTTGTTGCTTTAACTTTTGCGAGTCCACAGATTCCCATAGCATTTGTTTCATTATTGTGTAAATCTACGTTTTGTGCATTGAATGTTTTCTGCTCTTTTCCTTTTATTTCTGACCTCGCTTTGTCCTGCTATTTTTTCAGTTACACCTGGTCCTGATGATTTCCTTTTTTTTTGCGCTAATGTGATCTTTTATTCGTCGACGTTTCATTTATAACGTATTGTCCTTTATACACTTTATATGCACTGAGACACCCGTGTCTGTGTGTGCTGCGTGCCTTTACACTACTGATTTTTTTTTTTTTTGCTCATTCTCTTTCGTCTCGCGGTTCTTTTATTTGTCTTTCGTGATCTTAACGTGAAGATCAAGTATCGTCTCCTAGTCATTCATTCCATAGGACTTTTTTTTTTATAATAAAGAGACAATACTACAGAATCAGAATATACATTATTAATACATATATGTTAGAGATGAAATGTCAAGCACATCCAATCAATGTATAACAGTCTGTAAAAGTAAATATTTGAAAATAGCACGCAGTTAAATAACAACTTAATCACGCTGGGATGAAGCTGCTTTAAAAAGTCAGAATAATGTGTGAATTTATTCAAGAGAGCATTACAGTTGGTTTTATTGGTAATACCACAAGAATACTAAAGGAATTAATTCATTTGAGCATTATGCATATTTATATTGGTAATACCAGCTGTAGATAAAAGTAGCCTGCAAATCATGGAGTACGTGCTGACTTGGGCTCCACATCCTTCTTTGTATGCAATCTACAATACTGGGAAGAACCTCTTGGGCACGGCCACAGACAAAATGGTTTTGTGGTTTTGGTGCACTGCTCACAGTATCAGTAGTATCCCACTTTTATACTATTTGCTTCAACTGTGCATTTTGTTTGTATACTCGTATGCTTTACCTGACCACATTTGCTGCTCCTAAAAGTAACTTACTAAACTCACTTTTTTGTGTATAGCAGGATTTGCAAGAACTGTTTACTGAGGAAATTCCTTTGTACTCTTCATTACTGATTTTTGACATTAAAATTCCTGACAGCACAAAAATTTCCAAAAAGTGTTATAATGTAAATGAACTGATTGCTTACACCTCACTTAGTCATATATTCAGTTAATCATGTATTAGTTACTTTTTGAACAGCCAACAATAAAATGTTTTAGGATTTTATTCTAATTACTCTTTGTTGAATATAGGTGTATAAATGAGGGGTCTTATGTTTAATGTTATGAAAACAGTATAAGGACATTGGGTATGCACTCATATACTTATAAGGCCTTTTCACACCCAGTTTGTTTGGCCACGTTTTTTCAAACCCTGGTATGATTTCCCTTAAAATCTGGTAGGTGTAGATAGATGTGAATACCCCATCGCTCTCTGGTCCGGACAAAAACAACAATAAAGAGACCCTGAGGAAATGGTGATCTTGGTGTAGTACCAAGCGAACCCTGGAGAGGCTGAATATGATCCCTGAATGTGATCCAGCATTTAACTGCATGAAATACTGAACCTTAGGTGTGACATTTGTGTGTTGTGGTAGTCACGCTGAGCATCTGCTTGTGGTAATTGGGGAATCTCATTCATAACATAATGAGTCGAAGATTAACATGGGGCATTACAAACAATAAAAAGGTAAAATAAATAAATAAATTCACACTCAGGTACAAATATAGCCCAATTCATATAAAACGACTGGCCCATTTAATTGCACAGCAGCACCTGATTAAGACTTGTAGCCTTCCACACGTGATAGGAAAGCAGTTGACCTTGTTGAACAAAAAAAAAAAAAAAAACAGTAAATTTGCATCATAATCGGGCGGATCAGAACAAATACAGAGGTGGTGAGAATCAAACAGCAGTATCCTGTGAAACCGTAGATCATACTTCCTAATCTTACACCATGAATATGCCATCCGTGCAGATGGCGCTTCCTTTCAATGTGCACACAATCAAGGATTCCAACAAATATGTACATGAGTTAAAATAGTAGACATGTAATTTGAGATAAAGTGTTTTCATATTGTGGCTATTGGAGAGTAAATGTGCAACATCATACAGTTAAATGAAAATTCCTTGACAAGTCTACTATGAAGCTGAATCACATCAGTGTATGCCATCAGTAGAACATGTCTTCAGTTGCACACTCGGCTCTTTGAAATGTGTCCTGCAGCCATTAAACTTAGTCGTTTTCATAATTTTCAAGTAGTCTTCCATTTCATAATTTTGGAAAATGCAGCGGTGCACAAATACCCACCATGATATTTTTTTTTCTGGGGATGAAATGCTTCTGTGCAATGAAAAAAGTCCAAGACACGCTCACTGGATGTTTATTAATATGTTTAGTTCTCTCTAAAGTTTACACTTTGAAAAGCAACAGAACTAACTTAGAATTAAAACAAAGTAGCCACATATCCCCTGATTCAGAACAAAGCCAACGGGCTATTTTTGTGAAAGTGACTTTTGGGGCACAATATTGGGTAGCTCACTTCAAAAGCTGACAATTTCATTTAATTTTTAACAGAAGATGATACTCAACTAATGGCAAAGAGTCGTCAATAACGGAATGCGATTAATGGGCTATTTGATAAACCCCTGGTGTAGGCCATGCTTAAAGTCACTGCAATGAATATGTTTCTTCTTCAAGTCAATTCAAAAATGGTTCTACTAATTCTAAGACTGAAATCCTTGACATACAGGTTAAGTACTCCATTTAAATGGTTTGCAGAAAATGAACAGGTTTTATGCATAGCCTTGTTTGTTATGGAGTCTTTTATTTTCTTACTGCATAGAAAACCATTTAATTAAAGTGCATTTATGTAAAACGAAGATAAGAATCACAAAGTATAATTTTGTTAAATGAAAATCAAATTTGTGCAGTAACTATAAAACATTTTCTGAAAAGGACACTTTTAAAGGATTCTTCCTTTTCATCCATTTCTTGTTTCACAGAGTACTTATACTTGTGTATATATATATATATATCTTTAAAAATTACCTCTGAGATCGTAGCCTGGAATGTAAAGCTCTGCTCTAGACAAACAGTAAAAAACACTTGCTGACCAGCATAAATGAGGACTCATTAAGCTTTTTTTTTCAGAAATCAATAAAATGTATGCAATGTTTTAACCTTATGGAAAAAATATTATTAAACATTGCAATTTCTGCACATCTAAAAAAAAGATTTATATTGAACCATTCATAAATCTTAATATTAGTTTTCTGATTCAACTTTTATTACATCCAGAAATTGTGGTATAAATCGGATCTAGTAGTTTCTTCTATAAGCTAATGTGAGTGGTTTCCACTGACTCCTAAATACTCACCTAAAAAATACATTAGCAGTGTTAACACAATTTCCCGTATGTACACCAATCAACCACAACATTAACGTCACCTGCCTAATATTCAAAACACCTCTTACCCGTAAAGGCATGAACTTCACAAGACCTCTGAAGGTGCAGTATCTGGTACCCAGACGTTAGCAGCAGATGCTTTAAGTCCTGTAAATTGCGAAGTGGGGCCTCCATGGATTGGATTTTTTCCAGCATATCCCACAGATGCTGAGAATTTAGAGGCCAAGTCAATACCATGATCTCTTTCTCATGTTCCTCAAACCATTCCTGAACAATATTTGCTCTTGGCAGGGTGTATTATACTACTGAAAGAGGCCACTGCCATCAGGGAATACCATTGCCATGTGGGGGTGTACATAGTCAGCAACAATAGATAAGCATTATATGTCAAAGTAACATCAACATGACTGCCAAGTATCTCATGTTTCCCAAAAGAACATTGCCCATAGCATCACACTGTCCCTGTTGGCTTGCATTCTTCCAAGAGTGCATCCTGAGGCCATCACTTCTCCAAATGATTCACATGCACCCAACTGTCCATATGATCTAAAAGAAACTGTAATTCATCAGACCTTCATCGATTGGTCCACGGTCCAGTTCTGACACTCACATGCCCATTATAGGTGCTTTCAGCATTGGATATGGGTCAGCATGGGCACTCATACACTGCAAGCTGGGTTGCACTGTGTGTTCTGACACCTTTGTCTCATGGCCAACATTATATTTTTCAGCAATTTGTGCTACAGTAACTATTTTGTGGGATTGAACAAGATGGGCTAGCCTTCATTCCCCTCATGTATCACTGAGCCTTGGCCACTCATGACCCTGTGGCCACTTTACCAGTTGTCCTTCCATGTACCACTTTTGGTAGGTACTAACCACAGCATACCAGGAACTCCCCTCAAGACCTTCTGTTTTGGAAATGTTCTGACCCAGGTGTCTAGTCATCCCAATTAGGCACTTGTCAAAGTCGCTCAGATCCTTACACTTGATCATTTTTCAGCCTGCAATACATCACCTTCTAGAACTGACTTGTCACTTGCTGCCTAATATATCCCACTGTTGTAACAATGTAATCAAAATTATTTATTTCACCTGTCAGTGGCTTTAATGTTGTGGTTGAGTGGTGTATAATGTATAGAATAATATCTTTTTTTTCTTTCGGCTGTTCCCGTTAGGGGTTGCCACAGTGGATAATCTTTTTCCATATCCTCCTGTCCTCTACATCTTGTTCTGTCACACCCATCACCTGCATGTCCTCTCTCACCACATCTATAAACCCATCTCTTAGGCCTTCCTCTTTTCCTCTTGCCTGGCAGCTCCATCCTTAGCATCATTTTCCCAATATTCCCATAATCTCTGCTCTGCACATGTCCGAACTAATGCAATCTCATCTCTCTGACTTTGTCTCCCAACTGTCCAACCTGAGCTGACCCTCTAAAGTATACATTTCTAATCCTGTCCATCCTCGTTACACCCAATGCAAATCTTTGACTCTGCCACCTCCAGCTCTGTCTCCTGGTCCTGCAGACCTTCCCTTTCACTCTTGCTGATACCCGTCTGTCACAAATCACTCCTGACACTCTTCTCCACCCATTCCACCCTGCCTGCACTCTCTTTTTCACCTCTCTTCCACAATCCCATTACTCTGTACTGTTCATCCCAAGTAATTAAACTCATCTACCTTTGCCAACTCTACTCCCAGCATCCTCACCATTCCACTGACCTTCCTCTCATTCACACACATGTATTCTGTCTTTTCCCTACTGATCTTCATTCCTCTCCTCTCTAGAGCATATCCCCACCTCTTTAGGGTCTCCTCAACCTGCTCCCTAGTAATGTATAAAATAACATAAAATTTTTAAATCCACTTAATTTAATTCATTAAGTTCAGAGTGTGCAAAGCAGAATTAAATAGGGCCTCAGTTAATCACATAGCCAATCACACACACACACACACACACGCACACACACACACAGTACCAAATGAAAACCACTAATTAACCTAAGCTACGTGTCTTTGAGGATATTGGTCTATAAGGAAGCCTAGAGAATGTGGTGGAAAACCAATGCAGTCATGACGAGTGATCTGATGAACAACAAATATGTATATACGAGAAGCAACTCAGGGCAGGGCAGTCAGCAATGCCATGGCAGAGGTAAGTCTTCATGCTTATGTCTGAAGATGTTCACCAACAGGGGCAATATGTCTTGTCTGTGAGAAAAAAAAAGTGAGACCTTGGCAGAAGTTTGTTATGCTCGATGGAAGGAAACCAAGAAACTAGTATGAATCCCTCTCACTCTTCTTAAAAGGAGAATGAGTTAAAGGAGAAAATGACAGGGCTGGCAACACCTACAGTCCTCTAGAGGTTACACAATCTCAGGAAGAGGCACATGGTGCTGAACTGTCATGTACACAGAGTGCCTAGCCTGAGTGTTGCCCATGTAGCCGGGATTTTTTAAACCTTGTAGAGGATCAGTGACCTTAGAAAGCATTCTGGCCTAGTGGCGTTAGGCTCTTAGGAACACAGCTAAGTCCCAAAAATGATTTTAAAGGAGTTTAAAGCCTCTTCGTCTCTTCTTAACAGAGTGTAGAATCTGGAATGTACAAGATGACAAGCAGTGGCTTGAGAAATACAGGTGGAAGAGAGACAGCGTGAGAGATTAAGGTGAAAGGTGTGCTCGTGTGTTGTTATTGCCAACCTTAATATTCTTTGGTCTCCCAAGTAGTATACTGACCTATTGTACATACTTTATTGTCCATCAACATTTGAAGGTAGCGATCAAAGTAGTTTTATTCATTTAACCTATGTATGGAAACCTTTTAAGGTCACTAAGATAATTCCCTAATTGACATTGGATTTTTGAAGGAATCCAAGCACTTAGTTGCCTCATTTTTCCCTTGTATCAATATTGTATAAAATGCATTATGTATCTTACACTAACCTGCAAAATTTTATAAGGAGTCCTTTAGTTGGTGGTTTCATATCATTAAAAAATCCATACACGGATGTTTTTTTCTCTGCCAAAATTGTATGAGTGACTTGCAATTATTGTTAGAAAAGCAACATCTCAATCACTAGGACCATTTAAATGGGGAAAGTCTAGTATATCATAATAAATATGAAAAGAGCATTAGAATGAATGGAACGATCACAAACTCATTGATATTAATAATATGTTGGGTATAAATTATTCCAACAGACCTGCACCATGGAATAGCTGTGCCATCTGACTGCTGGTGCAACTTGGTTGTCTGCTTAGCTGAAGTATCCAGTGTGTATAGTTTGCACGATCTTCCTTGTTTTTATCATTGTTTAAAGACATGATATCTCTTTCATTGACCCATTTTATGGGCATGTTCTTGAGAGTTGAATCCTTTTCTAACCTGATAAGTTCTGATTTCCCTAACCAATAAGTAACGTGAAAAAGTAAATGTAGTAATTAGATGGATGAATATGTCAAAATGATTTTAGATTTCAAAGCTTAAAAATACTTTCCTCTTCAAGTCTTTATTGAAAATGTCGTAAGACCTGAACAGTTTCACTTACAAAACAAATACATCAGATATTAACACAGTTGCAACCTAGATTCCTATCAGAACATTGCATGTAAATATACATTTTACCACAAATTCTATTCTTAACCACAGTTATTCCACATTAGCAGAATGTAGGTAGTAGTAAAAGGTAACATGAATTGAGAGTGTTCATAGTGTACACATTACAAGAGTATACAGTACTGAGTGTATTGACAAAAGAATGGTTAAGGATCATCCACTAAACAGACAAAACACAGGTGGTGAAGCTAGCAATATTTGTTAATGGCAGTGGAATACAATCATTTTATTGGTCTTCAACAAAGCAAAGCTGCCTTTTTCTGTCTGTGGAATCATGCATTATTATAAGCTCTTAGTGCATTTCCTTACTGATGATCTGTGTTAGTCTGCCATGGTTCCCTTCTAGATTAGTTTTAAGAAGATTTAATAGCTCTTGCTCATTTGCACGAAGGCTAATGAAGATTAATCTGTCCAGCTAGATTCTCATTGTTTTTACAGATGCACAGTAGAGAGCATACTGACCTGCCTGATATGGTAGCTGCAGTGTGGCAGACCACAAGGTCCTTCAGTGGGTTGCTGAAATGGCCAAGACCTTCAAAGGAAACAAGCTCACATCCATCCAGAAACTGAATGACAAGAGATTCTTTTGAGAAGACTTCTTCCTATGTGATAGAACATGAGTTTATAGCATTTAATATCGTACCACAAGATTCTCAAACATGTTTGCATGTCTTGATGTATGAGAATGACTGTAAATGACACTCTCAGTTTGCACTAGCAATCACAGTTTTACTCTGTTCTTGTTGCTTATTCAGTTTGATGTGCATTGCATGCTTATATCGAATGTTTATTTATGAATGTAATTATTTTTATTTTGAAATGGTTATTTATTATTTACTTATTTATTTTTAATTGCCATTGCTTTTCTTAGTTATTTGTATCTACTGTGTTGTTCTGCCAGTTACTGTATTGTTAATAAATCATTGTTTTGTCATTTCTTGAACTTTACTTAATTCTGTAAAGTTTTTTGTTATGCATTTGATATCATTATATTGTATTGTTTATTTTATTTCTGGCCTGTCACGTACCTCATGTTCTTGTGATGCATAACATAAGTGTGTAGGAATACATAAATTGTTGTAAATTGTCCAAGTTTATGAATAAAATTTAAAACCTGAAATTTTTGTTTGGTGTGTAGTTATTTATGGTGAGGGACATTTAGATTGCAATGTCCTGAATTTTGATTTCTGTCTTGCGATTTTGTTTTGTCAATTGTTTCCTGAGTTTGATCCTTCTTCTGCTGCTCGACAATTCTTCGCATTAAGTTTTTTTGGAGACGGATCATTTCCTGGCCAAAAGCTTAACAAATGATTGACTCACAATTTCTTCATCCTGCTTACAATAATTGTGCCACAATTCTGTACAAATAGACCTAGGAACAAATGCATGTAAATGTGCTATAATGTGTAATGATAAAGATTTAATAGAAATTGAAACTTGGCAGTTTTTACAGATGTTAAGTTTGAATTATTGCCCAAACTGGTAATACTTTAGAAAAGTTTTACTGTCTTTTTTGATTTTAACACAAATAGAGCCTTTGTTGAGTTCATGTTGCATAGCACTAATATTGCATTATACTCCCTATTCTAAAATGTTATTATATGTGCTATGTAGGTCTTATTATTATTGCCTTGTTACATAACATTAACTGATTAGTTAATATGTTTGGAAAGCATTGTTTTCTTATTTTGTGAGGATCTGGGATAGTCTGTTGCACCGTTCAGGGCTGTTGACTGCGTGCTTCCCCAGTGTTGCCATAATAGGCACTACAATTTGCAACCTTCTATTGGATTAAATTATTTTGAGAGGAAAATAAGATGTTTTGAGGATGTTGTACAAATAAATTCTTAGCAAAATTTAAAAAGGTGTTCACTGTGCTCTAGAACTGGTAGACATGTCATTCCTATAGTTCAAAGATTTGCCTGAAAAAGCTATAAACGGAATAATTTCATGGCATAACATAATCTAGCAATCTGTAACAAAAGGCTTTAGTGGTTTTAATGCACCAAAAAGATCAACTGGCTAATGAAACAATAATTGGATATGAATTATTTACTATCAGCCATGAACTTCTTCAGTTTAAAATTTTTAGAGTATAATAGAAGGCATTAAAAAGAGCCCCAGAGCAAGAATATATAATCAAATTAATATCAATGCAATTACTATATATTACAACATGTCTGACTTAGTGTATGCACTGTATGGCTGCTGTCTGGGTTAATTATTAAAACAGGCAGTCTCACAGCAGTAAGCTCTCCATCTTTAGGATACAATTTGCAAAAGCAGTAGCTCTGGGAGAATGCTGAACTACATGATGTTAAATCAGTGCTTTATACCAGCTATTGTAAAAGGTTTTATTTCTTAGCTGTTTGTATTGTGATTTTTACATATAATTTTGTGACACCCAAGCTACTTGATTTTCTTAATTTAAAAAAATAGTGTGAATATTTGAATATTAGAACAATCTAGACGAGAGCGGGTCATTCAGCCCAACAAAGCTCAACCATCCTATCCACTTAATTCTTCCAAAATAACACCAAGTTGAGTTTTGAAGGTCCCTAAAGACCTACTGCCACCCATACTGGTAGCTTATTCCAAGTGTCTGTGATTCACTGCGTAAAGAAAGCCTTCCTCATGTTTGTGCAAAATTTACCCTTAACAAGTTTCCAACTGTGTCCCCATGTTCTTGATGAACTCATTTTGAAAAACAGTCTCGCTCCACTGTACCCTTCATAATTTTAAACACTTCAATCATGTCACCTCTTAATCTTCTTTTGTTTAAACTGTAAAGGCTCAGCTCTTTTAATCTTTCCTCATAATTCTACCCCTGTAGCCCTGGAATCAGCCTAGTTGCTCTTCTCTGAACCTTTTCTAGCAATGCTATGTGCTTTTTGTACCCAGGAGACCAAAAGTGCACACAGTACTCAAGATGAGGCCTCACCAGTGCATTATAAAGTTTGAGCAGAACCTCCTGTGACTTGTACTCCAAACATCGTGTTATATAACCTAACATTCTGTTTGCCTTCTTAATGGCTTCTGAACACTGTTGGGAAGTTGATAGCTTTGAGTCCACTATGACTCCTAAATCCTTCTCATAAGGTGTACTCTCGATTTTCCGACCGCCCATTGTGTATTCAAACCTAATATTTTTACTTCCTATGTGTAATACTTTACATTTACTGACATTAAATTTCATCTGCCACAAATCTGCCCAATCCTGTATGCTATCCAAGTCCTTCTGTAATGATTCAATGAATTCCTGATTATCTGCCAGTCCACCTAGCTTGATATCGTCTGCAAAGTTAACAAACTTCTTATGTATATTCCTGTCTAAATCATTTATATAAATTACAAACAGCAAAGATCCTTGTAGAACACCAATGTTAACATCAGCCAATTCTAATAAGGACCACAATCCCTTGCTTCCTGTTTCTGAGCCAATTTTGCATCCTTCTACACACAATACTCTGAACTCCCACTTCTTTTAGTTTAATGCCCATCCTCTCACGTGGCATCTTATGAAATGCTTTCTGAAAGTCAAGATAAATAATATCATATGCTCCACTTTGATTATACTATATCTTTTTGTTGCTTCCTCATAGAACTCTAGCATGTTAGTAAAACACGACCACTCTCATCTGAACCCATTCATTTGTGTCAAATTCTTCTAAATACATTTTAAAAATGACAACGCACAGCCTTTAAAAACTCACAGTTCGTCAGCTGCCTTTCAGTAGGGTACATCTCAACTTTTCAAATTTTGGATTACTACAACATTAAAGACAAAAAAAATGCTTCTACCGAACATTTCTTTAGCACAGATTACCTCTGTAGCATAACATTAACCCAGTTAATTTAATTGGCAGTTCCACATTAACCCAGTTTGAATATGAGTGTGGGTCTGTGAATGTGTGGGCTCTGCATTGGACTGGCACCTTGTCCAAGGCTGTTCGGGACTGAGTGTCCAGTTCTTTCATTATAGGCTCCATTCACCCCCATTCCTGACTTTGGGGATGTCAATGTTCTTGAGTGTATGTTACATTTAGTTCACTTATTACAACAAGCAAGTGTGCTAACAGGTCAATAAATTATTCCATTAAATTCACAAAATGGCAATTGATGAAGACTATTCACCACAATGACATGACACTATGACTGCCAAAACAAGCATGGACAAAACTTTGACCCCAGAGTGGCACACAAGGCTAATTTTCCTCCAAGTTCAGATCTTCTTTCATGATATTGCTGTACCAAAGGATGGCATGAGTGCTAATTGTGATGTGTTTTGGTGTCAGCATTGACTTGGATATCACAATCTAACTCTTGCAGTTTCTTAGAGAGCTATATTAGAATTTTTACTTTTACTGTACTATGAAATTTCTGTGGCCTTGTCACAGCTCTGGTTTTTATTCTGGAACCCTCCCTACTGTTGCAGTTTAATATAGCATCTTCTGCTTAGTTAACTTTGTTTATTCAATTTCCTTCTGTCAATTACTGACCTTACATACAACTTAACTGTCATTTTCCTTTGTACTGGCAGAATATTTTACAGGTAAGGTTAATAATCCATAAATACAGTAGTCATGTATCAGCTGTCATTACATTAGTTTAATTCATTTTCTGACCCAACTTTAGAAATGCCACTCTCTGAAAAAATCTCATCATATAAAAATACTCATTTTTAATTTTAAAAGTGATGTTGACAAGTGCAAATTAAAGGTTACATCCTTTCTCACATGTACATCCGTGACAAATTAGCTTTCTTCACCTAAGTTATTTTTTTCACTTTATCTGAATAATATCTGCTCAAATTGATGTGGCAAAGCCCAACTCTTTGTGACGCATGTCATCACATTTCCATTGCTTGCCTTTTAGTGTCAGTTGTGTTCTCCTGCCATTTATTGTTCTCGTCATAAAAAATGATTATCACACAGTTGTAATCTTCCTTGCAGTCAAACACAGATGAATACATTAATTCTTTTGTTATCTCATTGTTTGAACCATATTTATCACCTCTGAAATTTAGTTTAAAATTGAAAAGTGTGGACCACCGGGGCGTGTACCGCTGCCCTAACCCAACACAGACAGGCAGAGTCAAGTGTTCCAGCACAGCACACACTTTATTTCTATGGGGAAATGCTTTTGTCTCGTTTCCCCAACAGCAACACCATGCAAACACTGCACCAAAGCTCTGTCTTCTTCTTTTTCTTTCTCTTCTCTCTCTTTCTCTCTCTCTCTCAATCTTTCTTCCTCCACTCCTCCTGGGAAGCTTTGTCCACCTCCTCTCGGCTCTGGCTCCACAAGTAGTGGCAGCTGCCTGCTTTTATAGAACACCCTGAAGAACTCCAGGTGTCCAACAAGCTTCTTCTAGCAGCATTTCCAGGTGTGGTCAGAAGTGCTGCTAAATAGAGCTCGGGAAATGTCCAGGTGCCCCCTGGTGGTGGCCACAGGCCTCAGCAGGGTTGTGTTTCCATGCTCCAAACCCATGGTCCCGGGCTGCCCGCTAGTGTTCCAGGGGAGATAGTGTCTGGAATAAGCTCTCTCCCCCTGTCTGGGTAAAGGCCCCGGCAGTCTGCCACAAAGGATATATAAAGCTGCTTGTCAGGCCATTTCTTCCTTGTGATCTAGTCAGTGGTCAAAGATAATGTAAATGATATCTATCTGTCTATCTAACAATAAAACCGCACAAGTGTCAGCAGGACATTGAAACATCTGTAATCCTACATGGATCCTTGAAAGGGTCTGTTGGGCCCAACTTGAGGAGCCCAAAGACCAGAGTGGCCTCCATGATAATTAGACACTCTGGTTTAAATTGGCCCTCTGTAATAGCCGTAGAGAGTGAGCTGACTAATAACTTGGACGTTGATGTCATTGTTAATGAATTGATGTGGAGAAAGTAAGACAGAAGTCTCTGTAAAGTAGGACAACTGATTTATTACTTTTTATCCGATTTTGTTCTATAGATTATTCTGTACTGTATTTAGAGCTGATAATGTGAATTTCCCCTTGGGATTAATAAAGTATCTATCTATCTATCATCTAATGAGTGCTGGCATTTTTTGGTTAGTTGAGTTTGGATATTAAAAAGACAATGCATGTTGAGGAAGAATTTCACTGTACTCCATAAACTTGTAGCCATATAAACCTACAAACCTACGAGCAGTGATACTATTGATGGCTATAACATTGTTTGGACCTTTACAGAATTAATTGTGTAGACCTCATTGCCAACTGCAATGCTAAACATTTAGAGTGCAGTATCATTCATTCAGCTTTAGCAAGGATGGTCTCAGTTTGAGTTAACTAGTCAATGTGTTTTTTGTGATCATGCATGGGGAAAGGCAAACAGAGGATAGTCCTGTTATTTTCTAATTTGTGTTGTTGTGGGATGTATTATGACGGGGTTGTATTGCTTTTGTGTTTTATTGTTAAATGTAAAACTTGTACAGGCTACTGTCTTTTCTTTGTTAGCCAGCTCTCCATTTAAATGACACTAATCAGAATTTAGATGATTGTTGTGTAAGTTATGCGGTATGCACTCGCTGCTGGACTGGTATCATGAAGTCATTAGATTGTGTCCCTATAGATGACCTATAGACACCTGGCAGTTAGTTGACTGCCTCACTTTTATTTGACATCTCTGCAGGTTGGATCTGTCTGGTGGCAAGAATTTCAGGAAAGAGGCCTAATGTCTTGCCAGGCCTAGGGATTCATGGACCTGGAGTCCCAAATTTCCCGGCCTGTTGGTAGTTCGCACTTTTGTGAGAGTTTAAACAGTGGAAGCAATCAACATGATGGAAACTGGGAATAAGATTATTTCGTTGGTTCTGTTATTGTGTGTTCTTCTGCACTAATTATATCAACTTTGTTCATCTGGTCACACTTTGCTCAAAAACTGTAGAGTAGCTTCATATATCACTGTATTAGTTTGTATTTACAAATAAAAGTGGAGCATAATTATATACAGTATTGCTATATTTAAGTAATTTTGTTTACTTCAAGTAAAAGTCTTGTTATGTAATCCCTTTTATTACCAGTATTATTAAATATAATGCAAGATTTTAAATACATAGACTCACTCTAAGGTGTTCCAAATACACCAGCTTGTGTGAGTATTAAAATACCAGTGGGTGAAGGTCCATATTATTGCACAATGTGCCCTTAAAATATTTCCTCTAGAAGCACCACAGTAAGAGAGGGGTGTCTTAGCACACTTGTAAAGAGCTGACAAAACTTTTTTCCAAAATGAGGGAAGCACATTAGCCCAGCTAGTACTGACCCACCCCAGCATATGCCAAGCATGCCTGGTCCAGCCAGTAGAAGCCAGCAAAATTTTCCTTTTTCCATATTGTGGATTTGGTGGTCCACCAAATGAAGATTTCATATGATAGTTCTTGACCTCATAAGGTGTTTCTGACCTCATAATAGATTCTGGGCATTGTGGTGTCAGGAACCAGTGGGAATAGTTTATTGGTGTCTGCTTTGAGTCGGGAATTAAGTTGGATTGAAGAGGTTAATCAGAAGAGATCTAGTGAGGCCATAATATGAGAAAGAGAAGAGAGGGAGCGATAAACAGAAGGCTTATATGTTGCTGAGTCAATGCACCAAATAATCTGAAATGCATAGCATATAGTACAGTAGTTTGGTGCAGTGGATCAGGTAATCACAGTTTTTTTTTTGTTGTTTAGCTCACATGATATTAATTTAATTTGCTACGGATACATTATGAAAGAGCTGAAATGCCTTAATAACCTGGAGAATCTTTTAATTGGTGATTTTTTTAAGATACATATTTTGTTTCCCATTTTCAAAACTGACACACATAAGACTGTACACAGAATGGATGGGGAAAAGTCACACACTTGATTGGTAGGCTCCCGTGATCAATTCTGTATAGAACTCATTATTTCCATTTATACTGAGTTAATGTAGAGTCAACCATTCTCTTCATATCTCTTCTGTTCGGCTTCACTGGTGACTTACAGAGTCCATGTCTTCTGTAATGATTGCATTCTAAGCCAACATGTACGAAGTTCTTGATGGACTGATTAGCTCTTTTAGTCACTAGTGTTTTGATCTACAATGGCCTATATCGTTCCATAACTGAATGAGATTATGTTACCTGATGAAGTCAGATTTAAAAATATTCTGCTGTACAGAATCCTAATTTATTTTTGATATTTTAATCTGATTCATTGTGTCCTTTCTAGCAGATGCTTTAATTCATTGTTTTACTTTTTTAAGTGTTTGTTTGCACTAGTTTCATACTATGAACTAAAGTTCTGGTGGTCAAATATTATTTTTGAAAATGGTGCAACAAGAGAAAAATGTGATATATAAAGACTGAGAAGAGAGAGTAGAAACAGAAGACTAGGGTGCCCTCTAACCCATTTAATTTTATCTGAGAGACACCTAGAGACACAGCACGATGTATAAGAAAAACACAAAAGTAATACAAACACGAAAACATTGCCTTTGGGGGTAATGAAAATGTTATTCATTCTAAAACATGAGATAGGTGCGGGCTGAACAAGCATTAATGAGAGTATTACAGTCCCTCTTGGTTATGTACACTCCTGCTGGTTTTGGCTTCGGCTCTGCTGAGGACAGTATGGCATAGAGATACTGTATTTCTGTTGATACATGAATTTAAAATATAACAAATTATTAAATTCTCATATACGGTTTAGGGTTAGGTGGTGGGCCAGTGCCCATCTCAGAAGGAATGGATGTGAAGCGGGGCCCACTTACACACACACACCGAAGCTCGACCTCACAAGGGCCAGTTTTGAATCACCAGTGAATCTATCCTGCATGTCAAAGGGAATGTGGGAAGAAAACCCTGCTGGGCACGGGAGCAATATTTAGATCCGACACAGACCACATCCAGTGACGGAATTCAATCCCAGTATGCTGCATTCATAAGGTAGCGGAAAACAGGAGGGCTTAAAGGGTGAATTGTGGGTCAGTAAACTGTTTACTCTGACTTGCTACACATCAGATGGAAACCATGAAAAATTGTGAGAAAATTCTGCGCTGGATCAGGAGAGTTTACTCTATGATATTGTCCAGTCGAAATCTAGTTCTGTATTCTAAATGATATAGTTATGCCCTAAGTATGAAGGTAGTTAGACTAATTACAATAAAAGTAAAATGTATCTACAAGACTTTCTATTCATTTTGAGTGAAGCTCTTATTTACAATATATCATTTTGAGTGTAAGGAGGCAGTAATTGCTGCTAAAAGATTTACAGCCTGCGATGTTGCCAGGACTAATTGATTATTGTTGCTAGTCTCTTTACATGGGCTTGCCCTTTATTTCCTGAATATATCCTTTTTTTTTTAGCTTTCTGCCTTTCTCATGTGCTGTCAGTTGAATGTGTTCTCTAAGTCCCATCACTGGGGAACCCTTTAGTCACCAGATTAGATGTGCTTTTATGAAATCCCAACTTGGCATTTCTTAGCTGAGAAGAAAGCAGAGGATAAAATGAGCTTTGGCATGCCAATCGCCTAAACCATCCTTGATGCTGTTGTGATAAACCCGTGAGGTGAAGATATGCGCATTTATTCACTTCAGCACCAAGGTTTTAGAACTTCAACTCAAAAAGTAAAGTTAGTCAACTGAGATTGTCAGAACAATGGAGCAGATAGAAATTCAGTACAGTATTTGAAAAAAGGGGTGTTGAAATTTGTGTTATTACTGACATACCTCAGGAGACACTTTTTAATGCTACTAATTATACTAAAGATGATAAGATGTTGGGGTTTTAGGAAGTAAAAGATACCCAGAAGTTGAATTACACAAATTAATGTAACTAGGTGGAAGTTTTCTTTTGTTAAAAAGAAGATAAATAGTAATTTCATGAAATGCTGTTTATCTATTGGACTTTTTTAACTATTAAACGACTTGGTTATATACAGCAGGATTTTAAAAAAATATGAGTATATAATTGGTTCATTTTCACACTTCCCATAAAGATTTTTAAGCAACCCAGAACTATTAGTCAAAATAGCACTGATTAAATAACTTGAAAAAATGTAAACAAAAAACTAGTTAAGATTATTAATTTAAAACACATTGGTTTTGTTTTATATACACCTCCAGATTTAATTGTAATAAAGATTAATTTTACAGTTTTAATAATTAGCTTATGATGTCTTGACTTGCAAAGGGCTTTTGATACGAACCACGAGAGACACTATTTATTAACTGTAAGCAGCCGGCATTCAAAGCACATATGACTGTAAATGGGGTAGATAATGAGGCAAATTACGTTTAATATGAACAAATATGATGTTTTACATATAGGAAGATATTCTTTAGACGTCTGCGTACAAAGTGGGCTTTGGAGATACGGCAACCATAGTGGAGTAATCACTCTCATATATCAGAGAGTGTGCTGGAGTGATTAAAATGGAGTTTGGTCACAAACAGAGATGGGTAGAGTAGCCTAAGGCAGAGCTCAAGTAAAACTACTGTAACTTCAAAAAGTATTACATGCAAAAAGTCCAAAAATTGACTTTAATTAAAGTAAAAAAATTCAGATCAAAACCAACCAACCAACCAAACATTGTCTAACCCGCTGAATCCGAATACAGGGTCACGGGGGTCTGCTGGAGCCAATCCCAGCCAACACAGGGCACAAGGCAGGAACCAATCCTGGGCAGGGTGCCAACCCACCACAGTCAGATCAAAACAAATACTCAAATTAGTTTTGTGAAAATTAGGCTTTTAATATACCGAAACAATAACCATGCAAAGATATTCAACACCTTTTCAATGAATTAAATCTGCTACTTCCAATAAAATGGGAATTGTCAAAAACAGGGACTAAATACACAAATACAACAACAGGTGTATGCATTTTGCACAAATTAACTTGTTTTCAAACTGTAGAACTGCTGCCTTGTAGTAAGGAGATCATGGGTTTGGGTCCCGTGTCTTCACTGCGTGGAGAGCACTTTGAGTAGTGAGAAAAGTGCTATATAAATGTAAAAAAGTATTATTCTTATTATTACTTATTAATCTTTTAAAAGAGGTTACAAAAGGGCAACAAAAAGTTCAAACATCTCCATTTCAATCTAAACAAACTAAGAAGTGACATTTTTAACTCGTAGCTTCCTTAAATGGTAACTTAAGTAGATAATAGCTCGCTATTGTGCTCTGATCCACACACTAAGAAATTAAGTGACCTTATTAATCTGTCAGTCTAGAAGACTGAATAATTAGGTAATATTATATACTGGAATAATAAGGATTAATTTAGGACATGTACGATTTATGTCGGCTTTATTTTATACTTTTGCAACTGGCAATGGTGTCTAGTATAGCCAGTGAGGTAGTATTGTAATATTCAATGACCAAGTCCGGTATTAAAGTATTACCTGGAGAATAACTTGGCAAGCTAACAACACAACTGGAGAAAAGTAACCACTTGTATTTTTGACATATGGAGGTGGAGTTCATACTCAAGTCAAGTTGGAGAGCATGCACTGGTACAGTGCGTTGCCTCACCCACTACACAACGAAACAACATGGGATCCTGGTTTGCATCCCCCCAGGCAGACGCACGATCCAGTCCCACCCTCTGGAAATTTCCCTCTATCTGCCGCAGCCAGGTGTTATGTGGGCGACCCCTTGGCCTGGTCCAGCCACTCTGGTCCCAAGCAATGGCTGTAGTGCCGTAACTGATGCTCCCTCACAATGCAGGTAATGTGCCTCATTCGGGACTCCATGAGCAACCACTCATTCGACACAGTCAGACCAATGGAACCTTAGGATTTTTCAGAGAGACACAGTACCAAAGCAGTCCAGTCTTCATCTCAGGTCACTGGATAGCATCCATGTCTCGCAACCATATAGCAAGACAGGAAGCACCAGGACTCTAAAGACTTGGACCTTCGTCCTTTTACATCGATACTGGGAGCACCACACACCCCATTCCAGCGACCTCATGGCCCGCCCATGCTCTCCCAATCTGTCTACTAACTTCAAAGGAAGAGTCACCAGAGACATGAATGTCACTGCCAAGGTAAGTAAACCTCTCAACAAGGCAAACAGACACACTGCTGATGGCTGTGCCCAAGAGGTCATTAAAGGCCTGGATCTTGGTTTTTATCCAGGATACTCGCAAGCCCAGACACTCAGATTCCTCACTCAGTCTCATTGACTCCACGAAGATCACAGCATTGTCAACAAAGTCAAGATCTGTGAATCTTTCTTCACCAACAGATATCCCACAGCCGCTGGACCCCACAACCTTGTCCAACACCCAGTCCATACAAGCATTTAACAGAGTAGGAGCAAGAACACACCCCTGACAAACCCCAGAATCAACTGGGAAAAACACAGAGGTCTTGCCTCCATTCTGCACAGCACTCACAGTACCAGTGTCCAGGCCGGCCATTAAATCCAGCAACCTCGAGGGCATCCTGCGAACCCTCAGGATGTCCCACAGGGCTGCTCGATCAACTTTGTCGAACGCTTTGCAAAAATCGACAAAGGCTGCAAAGAAACTCTGCCAATATTCGCATTTGTGCTCCATGAGAACCCTCAGTTCCAGGATGAGGTCGATGGTAGACTTCTTAGATTTGGTTACGACTGCAAATCCTAATGTGATGTGGGAGACCTTCCATGACAAGACCCTGAAGGTTGATGAGGGTTGTGTTGGTGCTACCGGTGTTCCCAGAAGGAGGTGTTTTATCTCGCAGGGCACCCTGGATATCATCGAGAGGAGTCGCAACTCTGGTCTGTACCAGGAACTGAGAAGGACGGCTGCGAGGGCTCTGAGGGCAGATAAAGAGGCGTTTGTTAGAGCAAGTGACACACCATCTGTGGTCTAGCGACCTACGTCCTGCTTACAGAGGAATCAAAGCATTATGCACATCTGAATCTGTTCCTCAGAGAGTCACAGTCAGGGTGGCTGATGGAACGGTCCTTATGGATGACACTGCAGTTGTGACTCACTGGGCTGGCTACTTTGAACAGTTGCTCAAAGCTGATCCTCTGGCTAGGACGTTGGATATCTCTGGGTCCACGGTTCTTGAGGCTGATCCTCCAATTAGCTGTGAACCACCCAGTCTCACTGAGCTGAGGTGGGGGAGGCTGCAGGGATCTGTGGTATCCGGGGTGAACTTCTCCATGCTGGTGGTAAGGCTGTCCTCCTGGCATTGCAAGCAATCTTTGCTTCCATTTGGGAGACTGGCATCATCCCAACTGACTGGAAAACGGGACTTGTAGTCCATATCTGGAAAGGGAAGGGTGATCGCCTGGATTTCAGCAACTACAGGGAGATAACACTGTTCTTGGTGCCGGGTAAAGTCCTTCCTAGGGTCATCCTCAATTGGATTAGTGATCACTTGCTCACCTACCAGCGACCGGAACAGTCTGGTTTTATGCCTAAGAAGTCTACCATCGACCGCATCCTGGCAGTGAGGGTTCTCATGGAGCGCAAATGCGAATATCGCCAGAGTTCATACTGTAGGCTAAAATTTGTACCTTTTTTGGCATACAAAGATGACAACACATAATATAAGTGTCAATTTTTGTGTTTTCACTCTAGACATTGACTTAATTTGAGGCTTGGAAATTCTTCATGGCCACAGTTTTCAAACTGCTTCGCTTTATCTTCTAGAGGAGTTTGAATTTAAGAGTGATTTTGAGTGTGTGTTCCTTACAGTATGTTCAAAGTTGCCACTTGATGACATTCAGTGGGACATCTGTAACTGGTAAGCCAAGTGATTAGACTCTGCTGTTGACTATCAGTACTAGAAAGGAAAACTGTGTCAGACAGCAGAAATGCAAAGGACCGAGCCAGCTGGTGATGAGGAGTTGTCACTTATTCTTTATGTTAGAAAGAATTTAAGGAACTTAAAACATTAAATGTGGAAAACTCAAATGTAACGATGATGAAGGTGACAGTAATAGGGTAAAAGTACATTTTTTGTTTACAAATATACTCAATTAGACATAAAGGTATCATGGCCAAAAACTATTCTGAACATAGATTTAATTAAGTACAAGTAATGGGGTAAATATAGCATATTACTATCCGCTTCTGGTTATACTTTATATCTCAGTATATATTAAATAAATCCAGAAAAGTTAGGTTTAAACTATAAGAAATGTTTGATAGGTCATATGTACATCACAATGTGCAGCGGTGGTGCACATATCATAAAAACAGCAGTTAAAAAAAAATCCAGGGAGGCTTCTTCTGGGGCTATCAAATAAAGAATTAAAATATTTCAGCCAAAGCAAATAATAAATAGTAGGCATGTTTAAAATTGTGAATGGAAAATGAAAGGTTTTTGTCAGGTGTTTTAAAACAAATAAGCACTTCCACAAACATAATGTTGTGGTAGAATAAGCAACAGCAGTCACCACTGGAAAATGTTGGGGTGTCAACCCAGTCATCCCTGTTTATTTCCAACAAAATTATATGCAAAATCAATGAAAATTAGGACTCCTACGAAAGGAACCTTTTCAAAAAAAGACTGCTGTCAGGCTACATAATGGAAGTATTGTGAGGGAGGAACGGCATCCTTATTGTTTGGTTTGGTAGAAGACTGAATACCTCTGACCTTCCGAGAGCAATGGGATTTACAGGTCAGGGAACAGAAGGGATGGAGTCAGTTGCCATCACTTGGCATCTTCTCTGTGCTGCGGGGGGAACTAGAGAGGAGAAGGTTAGCATTAGCGCCCCCTCTTGACCCGAAGGGTTAGTTAGTACATGCCTCAAATGAGCCCGGAGAGTGGTCCACAGATGGACATATGTGAAAATGTTGTAATGATTGACTCTGGTAGCAGTGCTTGGTTCAAGTACTAGAATGCGAGATGGCAGAGTAAGATTTGTGACTTGTGATGGCAGTGTTCCCTATAATGCCATGGATATCTTTTTTGCTAGATTAGTAAACATAAGGTGGTTAATTCATAAATGTAAGATATGACCCTTAGCATATAAATATGCATTTTTATTAGGCTGTTGTGAAAGTCCTCTGCAATGTTTATTTCCTAAAGGTACTGCCTGACATGAAATGCCCTGACAGTAATTTCAAAAACATTGCCTTTATCTAAATTCTTTTAGAGAATTTCATTGTAGGCATCCAATGGGGCATTTGGGAGGTTTCAGCACATTTATTGCTGGAAGATACTGTTTCATGGATTTATGAGTAAAATCTTTTTTTCGGAAATGTCAGCTTTGTATAAAACTTTTCCTCTGTGTGCTTGAGATATTTCAGATGCCAAATACTTAATGTGTCCAGGAACACCTGCAGAGAGTGCTTTACAAAACCAGGTCATTATTGTTAAAATAAATAAATAAATAAAAACAAAGATTGTATACCCTAAAGAAATTGTTTATATTCTGTGGAATTGTGATCAGTCAGTAAAGGTGCCAATTGAAGGCATTTTTATAAGAGCACAGCAGAAATACGCACCAAACTGATAGCTGCAGACATGACATTTCAGCTGTAAAGTTTTTATTAGAAAACAGAAAGTGGACTTAAGATGAAAAGTTTAGTTGTAAATACCAAGCCACAAATAAAAAAATGAACCAGATAGTCAGTAGTGTGGGAAATGGGCAAATGTAATTTTAATGCCTTGTGTGTTTGTTTAGATTGAAGAGCAAATACACCAGAGAGTCATTAAAGGATGAGAGGGATGTGCAGATGTAGCGGGAATATAAGAATACATACTGTAAGAAAATAGGAATGTGAGTAAGTGGAATAGTGAGAAAATGAGACGGGATTAACAAGTTTTAGTATCTATCTATCTATCTATCTATCTATCTATCTATCTATCTATCTATCTATCTATCTATCTATCTATCTATCTATCTGTTATATAGTGCTTCTATCTATCTATCTATCTATCTATCTATCTATCTATCTATCTATCTATCTGTTATATAGTGCCTCTATCTATCTATCTATCTATCTATCTATCTATCTATCTATCTATCTATCTATCTATCTATCTGTCTGTCTGTCTATCTATCTATCTATCTATCTATCTATTTATCTGTTATATAGTGCTTCTATCTATCTCTGTCTATCTATCTGTCTGTCTGTCTATCTATCTATCTATCAGTTATATAGTGCCTCTCATTATCTATCTATCTATCTATTATATAGTGCTTCTATCTATCTATCTATCTATCTATCTGTTATATAGTGTCTCTCATTATCTATCTATCTGTTATATTGTGCCTCTCATTATCTATCTATCTATCTATCTATCTATCTATCTATCTATCTATCTATCTATCTATCTATCTATCTATCTATCTATCTATCTATCTGTTATATAGTGCCTCTCATTATCTATCTATCTATCTATCTATCTATCTATCTATCTATCTATCTATCTATCTATCTATCTATCTATCTATCTATCTATCTATCCATCTATCTATCTAATAATTGTATTTTTGCTGCTGTTAAACTTTGTAAATGATCACAGATGGTATATACTGTACAAGTTGCACAAAATCAGAAATAACTATATTTCTGTATTTTAGTTATTTCCAACTAGGGTGCTATGAATTACATCATCCCAGGTATTAGAGAGTTCAGTTTACACTGTGCAGAGTTTATTGTTCAGCATCTCTGCCCATTCACCTCAGCATTCAATAATGCATCATCTAACCTAAAAGAAACCTCTCATTAGACTTGTTTCCTTTAATCTCTGAGGAATTGGTTAATGTTATGTTAGCTATTGGTTGCTTTATGCTGAGCTGTGACTTGTGTGGTTATCATCTGCAGCATTAAAGGCAGGGTGTATACCTAATAAAGGATGCATAAGCTCTTAACATTGTTGGACAGCAAGGGGATGTCTTGGATGTATCATTCTGTACTGGATATGAGAAATGAATGAGTGAAGGCTGTCAAATATGAACATTGTGAAAAAGTTTTGGAGGGTAAGTTCTGCAATACTAATACTAATTAATACTAGGGAATTGAGTACGCTATGGGAATCAAAAGGAAGAAGAAATAAATTGATTTACATTAGAGATATAGCCTTAATTATGTGTAAGTTGCCACACGATCTTGGAAAAGATAGGAAATGTTTATATCTGGTTGTTGCTGTGATGGAAAATCAGCAGGGACTAAAAAAGACTTCAGGTGATATACAGCATGTTAGCTAGTAAAGCGTAAGTCTTAGGAGAATATTTGATTAATGTGGAACTGATCTCTAGACAAGACATTCTGGGAGTGGTCTAGTTTTCATTTCAGCAAAAAGCAGAGTAATTCCAGTTGTATTTACTACTCAAAAGCAAACGTTCATATTGCCTCTAATTGCTGTTTATTGTACTTGTTTAAAATGTTAAAGCAAGATTCTGTATGATGTCTGTAATTATTATTTATTTTGGGTTATAACTGCTACTTTGCAGAAGCAAGTGAGCTCATTTGCTGAAAGGCACATATTTGCAATTATTAATAATAACTCTTTGTTAATTAAACGATGCCATCGAGGAAAATGAGGGTCATAATGTTTTTCATGGCACTTGTATAATGTTTTTGTTCTGATCCCAAGTGACTTTCTCATTAAGTACTTACAAAATGAAATTGCCAGATCTGTACGCTTATTATTATAGCTTTTTTATTCAGGGAATATTTTATTCAGTAAATAGTTGGGGTCTCCTTATCTCAAGTGATGTGGCAGAAGCATTAAACTGGAAACAAATCACTGCTAGAAATTGAGAGGTGCTGGTATTTTAAATGAATATCTAACAGTGATTGTTAAATATGTTGAGTTTTACAAGGTTGACTTCACTTCCATTTTTATTAATTGAATAAGCTTTAGCATGAGAATCAAAAAGAGAAAGTCATGTGGCAATGAACACTTTTTGAACTTGAGGGATGACATTAATTGTCAAACTGTTTTTATCATTATTCATCTATTTGTAGTTGCAGGCAATCTGAAACTTTGCACTATTTTAAGAATATCCTAGTTTAATAGCGGCACTCTCTATGATTTATGGTATGTGTCATTTATGCATGTTTTGGCCTGGCAGAAGACTGACTCCTATTGTGACAGGTCAGCATTTTAGTGAAATTCAGTAATGCACAGTGACACTGGGGATATTTTAAAGCAATTAGCAAAGTTATGAAAATTTAACAAGAGTTTCAGAATAATGTGCTCTCAGCTTTTTTAAATAAAATTATGCACAACAGTTCAGTTATATTTTGCTCGTCTCATACAAAAAATATTAATGCATTAAAACAACTGGCAAAATTGCACAGCATTTTCATTGCATATTTTGTTTTGCATGTGTCTCTCCTAAATATCACTAATTCCATTTAAGTTTGAGGACAACTTGAGCCTCTGATGAATGCAGCTGGCATAAGGCAGGAGCTGAAGTGAAGTGAAGTGTTAAGGTTGTTTGTTTAAGTGACTTTTAGTAAGAGACGTCATTCCCAAAGTACACTTCTGCCCCTAACACCACTTCTTCTTCTTCTTCTTCTTTTGGCTGCTCCCGTTAGAGGTTGCCACAGCAGATCATCCAAAATTGTTGTCCGCATATTGATTTGGCAAAAGTTTACACTGGATGCCCTTCCTGATGTAACCCTCACAATTTATCTGGGCTTGGGACTGGCACGAAGAAACACACTGGTTTCTGCATCCTCTGTGGCTGGGTTCCTAACATCACTTAAATGAGGAAATCTTTTTTTTAACATTCCAATATGTGTTCCCTGATGATCTGAGACAAGTGGAACCAACTGCAGTCAACCACCACATACGAAGCACAAAAAGCAAGTGTGGTTCATAAAGATGTGGTGGGCTCTTCCTTGTCACGTTTGTGCAAAGCACACCATGACCTTCAGAAGCAGATAGATAGATAGATAGATAGATAGATAGATAGATAGATAGATAGATTTACATATTGTGGCCTGCAGGGGGCACACTAGCAGCCCAAACCTGACACAAACAGACACCAGGCACAAGTATCAGCACAACCCATGTTTATTTACAGTGGGAACGTTTCCTAAATATTCCACTAGCATTACAGTACTCTAAGCACAATTAACAAAGCACACAATCTTTCTTTTCCTTCTTCCTCTTTCTCTTCTTCTCTGTTTCCACCTCCAGTCTTCCCAGCAAGCCTACTCTCTCTTCCTCCTGACTCTGGCTCCCAGTAAAAAGGCAGACGGCTCCCTTTCTGCTGCCCCTGGGAGTGCTCCATGGGGCTCATTAGCGAGGTCTGGAATCACTTCCAGGTGTGCTGAAAGCCCAAAGTAGGGCTCTGCAGCTTCCGCAGCTCCCCCTGGTGGCATCCACAATACCCAACAGGGCTGCAGTGAACTCCAGCTACAAGCATGTCCTGCAGAAATCCATGGTTATACAGCAACCTGTGGGTGGGCTGCCTTCTAACTCCCCAGGAGAGATAATGTCCTAACCACCTGGTCCTTCCACAATATTTGCGTGTCAGTCGGGCAATGTCCCTGGCCATCCGTGCCAGTTTTTTATAACATTGCAATTATGATTATGTCAACTTAGTAATGTGGAAATGTTCCAGTTAGAGATGATTCCAGCTCCTTTACCATATCTTCAGTTATACCTTCTTTTCAGTTTATCCTGAGCTTTTCTCTACAGATATTTAATGCCATAGTAAATTAGGTAGGTAGGTAGGTAGGTTCTTAGGTAGAATGCCCAGAGGTGACTGGGCAGTCTAATGGTCTGGAATCCCTATAGATTTTATTTTTTTTCTCCAGCCGTCTGGAGTTTGTTTTGTTTTTTCTGTCCACCCCGGCCATTGGACCTTACTCTTATTCTATGTTAATTAATGTTGACTTATTTTATTTTCTTACTGTGTCTTTTATTTTTCTATTCTTCATTATGTAAAGCACTTTGAGCTACTTTTTGTATGAAAATGTGCTATATAAGTAAATCTAGTTGTTGTTGTTGTTGTTGTTGTAAATGTAATTTGGCATCTCAGGATGTTTATATGGGAGGATATTTTCTGTGTAATCGCAGAAGCCCTTAACACCACTGAAATGAGGAAATCTTTTTAATTCCAATATGTGTTCCCTGATGATCTGAAAAGTAAGTGTGGTACATCTACATGTGGTGGGATCTTCCTTGTCACACCATGACATTGAGAATGAGATCAACAGATAGATAGATAGATAGATAGATAGATAGATAGATAGATAGATAGATAGATAGATAGATAGATAGATAGATAGATAGATAGATAGATAGATAGATGCCCTGTGGTGGGTTGGCACCCTGCCCAGGGATTTGTTCCTGCCTTGTGCCCTGTGCTGGCTGGGATTGGCTCCAGCAGACCCCCGTGACCCTGTGTTAGGATATAGCGGGTTGGACAATAGATAGATAGATAGATAGATAGATAGATAGATAGATAGATAGATAGATAGATAGATAGATAGATAGATAGATAGATAGATAGATAGATAGAGCATGCTTTATTTGTCCCTGGGGGACATTTGGCTTGTTAGTTACATAATTCCAACATTACTAGAATGACCACACCATACATATGAATCATTTACAATGTCTAAGGCTAAGCATTTCTTCTTCTCTTCCCTTCTCTTCTCTTCTCTTCTCTTCTCTTCTCTCAGTTTGTGCACTGTTTTATTGCTCATGGCTGTTTCCTACTAATATCAGACAGGCAGTGTGATGTAGCAGTTAAGGCTTTGGCCTTCACACCCCAAGGTTTTTTGTTCATATGCCACTGTTGTCACCATGTGACCATGAACAAGTCACTTGACCTGGCTGTGCTTCACCTGGAAAGCCAAAAGAAATGCAACCAGTTGTATCATAAATGTTGTAAGTTGCCTTGGATAAAGGCATCAGCCAAATAAGTAGCTGCATTCTCCATAAAAATAAAACAAGAAAGCTTGAAAGAATTAGTGCCAGAAATATGTGCACATTATTTTTTTTTATAAAATATTCCAGAAAAAGTAAGATGTGTTTAAAAAGTCTCTTTTTTAATTCTATTTCTTTGATCCTGCTGTCAGGAGTCTGCAGGTTTCAAGCACATCAGTAACAGCCTGGGAATAAGAGCTGTGCCTGCCTGCGAGTGATGAGACACCTTCATATTGATCACAGACCTCTCCAAAATAATTTAAGAGACACCTACTACTGTAACGAACTCGGCTCGGTTGGTGCTGCCCTTAACCATTAAACCTGGAGGCATGCAACAAAGTGGTAAAACACCTTTGTGGAGCAACAGACAAACTCTACAGTAGACAGATGATGAAACGTGCCACTGTTGATCACATAAATGAGATGATGGTAGATTTTAATGTTGCAGTGATTTAAAAGGTGTTTCTTGGTTTCTTAACTTATCATTCCATATGAATGCCTTCTTGCACCTTCATTTCACTGAACTGATGTTACCTGTATTTGTCAGTCCCTTGGGGCTGGGCAGGTCACTTAATAATCAGTTGTTTGATGAGTGATAACAAAGCTTGTGTGGTTTATTATCAATTTAAAACAAATTTTATTGATTTTAAGGATTGTATTACAATGAGTAAGTTAATTGTCAGTAAGGTATTCAATACTGTACTGCATTCAAAAACTCGGATTGCTAATACTTTATATAGATATGTCATACTAAAAAGGCATTCAGTGAATGCACAAATCCCATCCCACATAAAGCTGTTTACCAGGTTGTTCATAGTATTGTTCTTCATTCATGCTATTATTGGAACACAAAGCTTGCTCACATTCATTAATCAAACATGAGACCTTGTGGTTTAATGTCTGCTGTTTTAGTCACTACACTAAACTGCCTGCTAAACAAACAAATTCCACAGCTTCTCATTATTCTAGAAATATACTTTTCCTAAATGTGCCATGTTGTCAAACAGGGTCAATGTTAATGCTGAGTTAAGGTTATCCTATAAAGATATTATGTCATCATGTTTCTCAACCCAAATAATAATCAGACATAAATGATTGCATTTTCTGTTTCCATAAACACACTTTTGCTCTTAATGTACTGTATATGAGTGTTATTAAAATTTGTTATACCTGTGTCACTAACAATGAATCATCTCAATCACTTAGTACAGTAGACTACTCAGGTGCCTTTTCATTTAGGCCAGTGTTGTAGTCCTCCATTATTCCCAGCCTTTTCCTAATCACCTTGTGTTTGTTTTGACACTGCCCTTTTAAATAAAAATAACATATTGCCTTTACTGCTTCATAGTGGGCGGCATGGTGGCGCAGTGGGTAGTGCTGCTGCCTCGCAGTAAGGAGACCTGGGTTTGCTTCCCGGGTCCTCCCTGCGTGGAGTTTGCATGTTGTCTGCGTGGGTTTCCTCCGGGTGCTCCGGTTTTCTCCCACAGTCCAAAGACATGCAGGTTAGGTACATTGGCGATTCTAAAATTGTCCCAAGTGTGTGCTTGGTGCATAGGTGTGTGTGTGTGTGCACCCTGCGGTGGGCTGGTTCCCTGCCTGGGGTTTGTTTCGTGCCTTGCGCCCTGTGTTGGCGGGATTGGCTCCAGCAGAACCCCATGACCCTGTAGTTAGGACATAGCGGGTTGGATGATGGATGGATGCTTCATAGTTAGTTTACATATTGTTTCCTTTAGGGGGCGCACTAGTGGCCTACCTTGCGCCCTGTGTTGGCTGGGATTGGCTCCAGCAGACCCCCATGTCCTGCAGGGGGCGCACTAGTGGCCCAAACCCAACACAGATAGACATCAGGCACAAGTTTCAGCACCAACACATGTTTATTTACAGTGGGAATGTTTCCCAAACCGCTTCCACTAGCAGCACAGTACACTAAGCACAATTAACAAAGCACTCAGCACGCTCTTTCTTTTCCTTCTTCCTCTTCTCTTCCGTTCTGTTTCTGCCTCCAGTCTTCCCAGCAAGCTTTGTCTTCCTTCTTCCTGACTCTGGCTCCCAGTAAAAAGGCGGGCGGCTCCCTTTCAGCTGCACCTGGGAGTACTGCATGGGGCTCATAAGCGAGGTCTGGAATCACTCCAAGGTGTGCTGAAAATCTAAAGTCCATCCACAGAATCCAACAGGGCTGCAGTGAACTCCAACTCCAAGCATGTCCTGCAGGAATCCATGGTTATACAGCAACCTTTGACTTCTAACACCCCAGGGGGGATAATGCCCTAACCAGGCTCTCTCCCCCCTGGTCCTTCCACAATATTTGCGTGTCAGCCAGGCAAGTCCCCTGGCCGCCCGTGCCAATATTTTGTAGCATTACAGTAATGGTTATGTCAAATTAGTAATGTGGAAGTGTTCCAGTTGGATGCCAGCTCCTTTACCACATCTTCAGTTGTACCTTCTTTTCAGTTTAGCTTGAGATTTTCTCTAAAGATATTTAATGCCACAGTAAATGTAAGTTGGCATCTCAGGATGTTTATATGGGAGGATATTTTCTGTGACCTTCAATGTGTGTACAAGATCAATTTCACCTGTCACAGACATACATTTACTAAAAGAGAATTCAGCTTTACTGAATCACATCCTTCCGAAAAAGGAATAGCTTGATATTTCTCCCAATCATCACGAACCATTCAAATGCAAATAATTAAAATCTTTAATTATTTCAAGCTTTTTAATGAATGTTTAAGCATGTTTTTGGTGTAGGACTGCATAAAGTGTCTATTCATAAATACTATATATATATATATATATATATATATATATATATATATATATATATATATATATATATATATAGAGAGAGAGAGAGAGAGAGAGAGAGAGAGAGATACATATGGTATATACATATATTCCAATCAGCCACAACATTAAAACCACTGAGAGGTGACATGAATAACACTATTTATCTTGTTTCAATGGCAAGTGAACAATCAGTTCTTGAAGGTGATGAAAGTAGGAAAAATAGACAAGCATAATGATCTGAGCAACTCTGACATGGGTCAAGTTGTGATGGCTAGATGATTAGGTCAGAGCATATTCAAATCAGTTCACCTTGTGAGGTGTTCCTGCTATGCAGTGGTTAGTACCTACCAAATGTGGACCAAGGAAGGAGAACTGGTGAACCAGTGACAGGATCATGGATACCCAAGACTCACTGATGTGCAGGGGGAGCAAAAGCTAGCCTGTGTAGTCTGATCTCACAGATGTGCTTCTGTAAAACAAATTACTGAAAAAGTTAATGAGAGAAGAGAAGATATCAGATCACTCAGTGTACCACATCTTGCTGCATATGGGCTATATAGCCACACACTGACCCTTGTACACCACCAAAAGCACCTACAATGGACACATGAATGTCAGAACTGAACAATGGCCCATGGAAAAAGGTGGCCTGGTTGTATTATGTATCACATATCCTTTTAGATCTTATGGATGGCCAGGTTCATATACATTGTTTACCTGAGAGATGGATGCTAACATTTTGGTATCAGATACTACAAGACACCTTCAGAGGTCTTGTGGAGTATTAGGTAGGTGGTTTTGTTGGTGTATTATACTATGTATAAATAAATAAATACATATATGTTTGATAATGTTCTGTATCTATAGGGAGGAGTGGCAGCGGCTCAGAGGGTAGGGATTTGCACTGGCAATCAGAAGATTGCTGGTTTGAATCCCGTAAATGCCAAAAAGTGGCTCTACTTCGTTGGGCCCTTGAGCAAGGCCCTTAACCTGCAATTGCTCCATCCTGAGTATTATGTTAATCTGCATCCAGGTCTGCATGTAGGCCCTCCAGACTGCAGGGAAAAACCTGGCAGTTGGTGGCAGAATTGGCACTCCAGCCACCATAAAAAAACCTCACACTGTTCCATTCCATCTGTACTAGTGTGGTGCTGAGGTGACACCTGTTGCATGGCTACACTCAGGTCCTAATCTGGGATCCTAAGGTGGTTTGTCATGTGGTGGGTGCAGCAATGCGCTGTGTCAGTGCCTGCCCCTAACCTCCTCCTCCTCCTTCTGTATCTACAGTTTATAGGGCACCATGGTCAACTTTAATGCCGTCTCAGTATTCATGTGTACTTTTAACAGGCACTTCAATTTCTTTTAACATCCAAAAAGTGCATGTTAGGTTTGTGAGTGCTATGGATATCAGAAGAAAAAAAAGTAAAAAGGTTGTTTGAGAGATTTGAAAAAATAGCCTGGAGTCCAATACAGAGAAGAGAAAAAACTGAGCATCAAAACTGAAATCACAGCCCAAAAATCAAAGCCAAAAACCCTAATGTGTGGGCTAATGTCTTTTTCTAATGTACTGGAGAAAATGCTCAAATTTCATTTGCCGTCAATTCGATAGGATACATAGGGCTGCATGCCACTAATTTAAATAGTGTCAGCTTCATGACAAAATGTTGTGATAGAACATTGCTTAAAAAATAAATTATTCCACAAGGTAACTGTATAAATCATTACTTTATGCCTGCATTTGGAACAGAGTGCGTGTTTGGATATGGAAGTATGCTCTTTTTTAAAGACTGGAATCATGGTATTTTGTGCCTAATGTGTAACCCCAAACCCAAAACAAGATCAGAAAAGCTTAAAAAGGAAAAGTAAAAATGATTTCCTTACACAAAATTAAAATACTCAAAGGAGGTTCAAAATAAGTAGTTGACAATACAATAAGTTAAGATGTGAAGATATGCAACCTAAGTCTGAGAGGGTGTTCCTACTCAAATTATTTGCCCCTGACTGGTCCATGGGGAGATTAATGCACTTAACTCACAATAGTACCAAAAAACACCAGACAAAATACTACTCGAAACATCTCATAACTTCTTTTTTCAGCATGTATGGTATGTTTTCCACTGGTTGCATTGTTCACTTCAGTTGCTGTCCTGACTAAAACCTGAATAAAACCATTCTTTCAGAAAGATCACTGGACAATTCCTCAGGCCAGAAATTCCTTTTGAACTCCTGTGGCCATCTTCCTAGCACTCAGCATGGTGGTCCTAAGCACCCATGCAGTCCTGAAACCCCAATCCTTCCTCAAATGACCAGGTGGCCCCACAGAACTTTATCCGATATAATATGTAAAAGAGGAGTCTACAATCACTAATGCACCTCCCAGCCACCCCTACTGTATTACATATTATCTTTTAGTATTTCAGTGTCCTCCTGGATATCTACTTTTGAAGCTTCTTCCATTAGTAAAGGATGTGACATTCATGGACTAGAATGGCCACTGGATTTGACCTCATCAGTGAAGTTCCCACTGGAGTGTTTAATGGCCCCATTTCTGGCCTGGATAACCTGATTTAGACTGCACTCTGGTCCTAATCAGGCTTGTCTTTACAATACATAAGCTGTTTCTATTCAGAACAGTTATAAAATGTCTCAAAACACATTCATTTTAAACAAATAATATCTATTCATCTTCTGATGGCATTGCCAAAATCAAATATGGTTATGCAGTGTAAGCTGTGCAATGTAGGGACGTCACTGTGTCACATGGGATCTGTAATTCTGAGTAACTGTGCTAGCATTTTTTGTAACAGAAATTTTTTGAAAACTTAAAATATTCAATACCCTCCATCCATCCATTTTCCAAACCCGTTGAATCCGAACATAGGGTCACGGGGGTCTGCTGGAGCCAATCCCAGCCAACACAGGGCGCAAGGCAGGAACCAATCCCGGGCAGGGCGCCAACCCACCGCAGGACACACACACCCAAACCCACACACCAAGCACACACTTTGGACAATTTAGAATCGCCAATCCACCTAACCTGCATGTCTTTGGACTGTGGGAGGAAACCGGAGCACCCGGAGGAAACCCATGCAGACAACATGCAAACTCCACGCAGGGTGGACCCGGGAAGCAAACCCGGGCCTCCTAACTGCGAGGCAGCAGCGCTACCCACTGTGCCACTGTGTCGCCCTATTTAATACCATTCGCTAGATTAAATTTATTTATTTTGTGCAAGCTGATTTTGCCATTGTGATGATCAAGCTTTCTGAATTAATGAACTGAAAAACACTCAACTGGAAATGCATACCTCTATGAACTAGCTACTGCATCAATATGAAGACTAAGTAGTGTAAAGAAACATTTAAATCAGGCATAGAAGATGTCATATAGTGTTTATTTTTAGCAGTCATAGCGTCTGCTATGGGATGGGCAGGTCCTTGCCAAGATAACACATATATATTACAAGTTGTAGATGATATGCTGGATGGAAATTTAGATATTAAAGCTTTGGTTTGTTTTGCAGCAATCATACAATAAAGATACATATTTTCCATCGTTGCTGGAAAGTACGAGGTAGAGCCATAATTGTGTTTACTTAGAAGCTTGATATGAAAGCTGGCCTCTCTATAGCAAGTTTTCTCATTAACGTCACCAGTGTATACACACAATAAGATAAGATGGGCAATATACCCTGTTAATTGCTTGTCTCTGCTAGGTGTTTCTATGCATTGCCTATGTTCTACTGAATTGCTCTTCTTCCTTTATTGGCTGATAAGGATGGACCTGGCCATTTTAAATTTACTTTCAATGTTGGTTCTACATAGGTTTCCTGCTTTGGTCGTGGTTTTCTTGTATGGTTTGGAATGATTTGTCTCTCTCAAAGTGGTATATAATCAATATTGAGCTGCTGGCTTCACACTGCTGGTCAAATGGCTAGAAAGTCATTAATTAGTTTGTCTGATGGCTTGTCTGTTGCGTCAGCAGGATACTGATAGTGTTTGATTTGATCTGCTGGTGGCAGCATTTGTGGTTTCAGGAGGACAAGAGCTAATACTGAGGGACATCTTGAACTCAACTGCCTTTCTTCTTCTTTTTTTTTGTATCACCTTAACCTTTTATATCTGACCTAACTAAGGGAATTGTTGGAGGCAAATAATTCTAGAACAAATAGCTGCTTAACAAAGATAATAATAAAAACAATTACACCTGCCAATAATGATACAGTGTAATTCAAGGAAAACTAGATAATCAGAGGATAAGTAAGTTCTATAAGAGTGGGTAAATATTGCCAGATTGGAAATAATCAATAAGATATACTCTAAGATTAGGAGAGTAATAACATAATACAAATATATGTAGTTATTGAAAAACAGTGGATTGCTTTCTCCAGGTGGGGGGAAGAAGGCAACTGTCCTTACTAGAAGAATTCAGGTATCTAGGATTTTTGTTCATGAATGATAGAAGAAAGGAACAAGAGGTCAAGAAGCATACCATAAGCACTATACCAGCCCATGATGGTGAAAAGGGAGCTGAGTCTAAAGACAAAACTCTCAGTTTACCATTTGATCTACATCTCTGTCCTCCGCTATGACCATAAGCAGTGGGTAATGACAAAAGGAATGAGATCGCAAGTACAAGCGGCAGAAATTAATTTTCTTTGAATTATGTGATAAGGTGAGAACCTCAGAGCAGAGTCGTTTCTATTCCAGATCGAGAGCCAGCTGAGATGGTTTGGGTATGTTGTAAGGATGCCCTCTGGTTGGCTCCTCTGGAGATCTTCTGGGCATGTTCCTCGTTGGGGAGGCTGCGCTTGGTAGACGCAGGACAGGCTGGAGGGATTTCTCTCGGCTTGTTTGGGAATGTTTGGGAATTTCACAAGAAGAGATTAAATCTATAGCAAGGTAAAGGGAAGTCTAGGCTGACCTGCATGGCCTTCTGCCGCCATGACTCTCACCCTCACCAGAAGTAGCAGTTTTAGAAGACCAGGCAACAAATATATTGAAAGAAAAATCAATTATACAAGTATTATATTAAAATTGTGTAGCTATACTTTAATGATTGTATGTAAAAAAGGCAATGTATTTAAACAATATTCAAAGAACAACAAAAATAGAAGGATAATACAAAGATCGATATAACTCAAAAATACAGAGTAAATGCAAAATACAGCCACAATGTATTAATAATATTTTAGAAAAAAGTTTAAATAAACAGAAAAATATTACACATACAAAATGTACAGTATAATGACAAAGAACTTAGAAGCCAACAGATGATAATAAGTATGTGGAAAAATTAACAGAATCACATACAGTATATATATGCAGAGTTATGAGAAAAGAATACTTTTAAACAAAAAATTAAATGTGAAAAAAAGTGAAAACATCTTGTATGAAAAGTATGAATAAACAGAAATCACATATAAAAACATACTGACTCCAGGGTGGTCTGTGGTTGAAGGTAGGAGCAGGTCCCACTATACAGTGACAGTACAGAACAACCACCAGCATATACTGTGAAACAGTCAAACAGAGAGAGCAGACTTTGCTTTCTTTCTTGTCAGGTATTTTGAACGTCAGCATGTTTTGAGGATACAATCTCTTCCTGATTCTATGAGAAAAATTATGATAGCATTAAAAAAGTCCGACTTACTCTAATGTCAGTTACATTTGATGTATAATTCTTAAGTATTGATATTTATTATTATTATTTAGTTTTTCCTTGAGGGCAAATAATTCATACATCCCCCTTATTATTGCATAATATTTTCCTAATTTTGGTGCCGGGAGTCTTGTGATCGTGAATGGGAGTAATGAGTTTGTATAACAGATGAATGTACTATGAACTATAAAGACAGTGGATTTCAAAAGAAAGATTATTATAACATTAAAATCCATCCCTATTTTTGTACTCACTCACCAATGTAGTAGTGAAAGTCAATCTTGATAAGTTTAGTTTTAAGGAACAGTACATTCAGGCCAACATGCCAGTCTAAAGTCACACATCTTCTAGCTCTGGTCTGGGACTGATCTATATCATCAGCAGGAAGAAACCATAAATAATGGGCAATCATGTAAACTCTGTAGAGAAGGCACCCTAGGCCGGGATCTAATCAGCAATACTACCCTCTGTTTAATTTAAAAATAATATCAATTAATTTAGCTTCAGTTGCACCAATAAAAAAGAAATCAATATTTACTTGGAACTCACCCCAGAAAGAAACTCAATTGCCACCTGCACTAAAGTCTAATTCAGTTGGCGGTTGCAGGGCAAGTGACAATTTGTCTGGCCTCTTGTCTGAAGCCAAGATTGGCAAAATAGATGCGTACAGTATTTGTACATTCTTACTTTAGCCATTTATTCTTCTCTGTCAGTTTATTTAAATATTACAAGTGTTTAACTGAATTCAAATTCCCATTCAAATTTTTTGCCATTGCAATGTAGTCCATATTTATTTGCAACTGTTCTTTTCTCTGTGCTAAATTGGGATTCCGCAAATGACACACCATGGTGGATTGGAGTTAAAAACAATTAACAATCCGTTACAGACCTTGAAAAATCAGCATTGATCTCATACTGTGTAAGTCATGTCTTCACAAGATCACAACGCCATTGTGATGATAATTCCTTTGTTTATTAAGAACTCCCATGTTCTTAGTAAAATAACATTAATTTCTTATTTACTGATAAGGAATGCAAATCTTTTTTTTTTTTCAAAAATCCACCACTATTATATGTGTTGCATTTGCTTTTAAAAAATATTTTCATGATATCCTTTTTATTGTGTTATTTTATTCACAATGGTACCATTATGCTATTATCATTGAGTCTCCTGCTGTTCTTAACTTTCTGCTTAACTGCAGGAACAATGCTTTTCCAATTGCTTACCACAGTATAGCATTAATAAATAAACAAACATGCAATTAAAAAATACATCATCCAGCAGAATTGCTCTTTATTAAAATACTTCATTTCAACACATCTTAAAATATCGAGTAGTGTAAAATAGCTGGTGTGCAGTTTATTTTTCTGCCTTCTTTTAAGTTTTTTGTATCTGCTATTTGCACTTTGCAGTTAGTCTACCTGCTATAAAACAGATGCAAGAGGAATCACAAAATTTATTTGAATTTGTTTAATATTAGATATGCTACAGCAGGTTATTCATCTATTCTCAAACCTTTGAAATGTTGCCTTCTACTACTGGTATAATAACAGAACCTGGGAGGATAGAGATTTTTAGGATTCATGGAAATGGCCTAAAATATTAATTTTAGGATGTGTCCCTGTTTTTAAGTAAGATTAGGTTGATTTTCTGTTGATACCATTTTGCCTGTGGAAAGTTATTAAAGTTCCTGTTAAAGTCTAAAGAGATACCATAATGTTCATAAGACAAGGTGAAGACCAGTCATGAGCACAATAGAAACAAAGAGTAATGTTCATGCATGCAATATTAGTGACCCTCTGCATGCCAGGAGTGGATGATGGGGACTATATTTAAGAGCATCAGAACAGGATAGAGTTTAGCGCCTTCAAAAATTCTGGAAGAAATTCCCAGGACACAAGGGGACAAATAACCCTCTGTCTGGGTGGTGAGTTAGACCAAGGAGGGTGTTAAAGGACTTCAGTTTCTCCAGGCCAATCAGGACAGCAAGTCAGGAGAAGGGAGTGGACTAGCAGGAGGTCACTCATAATTCTCAACCTCATTGGATGGTTGCATATGGTATCCATCAGAGAAGAGTGAGAAAGTGTTTTCCTTTTTCGACAGTGGCAGACTAACCACTACTTGAGAGACCTTCCATCCATTATCTAACCTGCTATATCCTAACTACAGGGTCACCGGGGTCTGCTGGAGCCAGTCCCAGCCAACACAGAGCACAAGGCAGGAAACAAATCCTGGGCAGGGCGCCAGCCCACTGCAGTACCAGAGAGACCTGTCTCATTAAAATTATATAGCATGGTGATCTTACAGTCAAAGAACCCCTAGAAGTGACCATAAGGCCTGTCTGATATGACTTTACTGGGGTTTTTAAAGCCATCTCAACCCGGAACACTCAATCAGCCTGGAATCACAAAGAGTTTGGGTGAAGACTTTGTGTTGTGAGGAAGAGTGTGATGGTGGGTGTGTCGTGAAACAGAGTCAAGGAATGTGAATAGACTTTTTTTAGTGTTGCTGGAGAGGTGGGCAAATGGATGAACCACCCAGCTGGTAATTAATTTCAAAATTAATTTGTTTATTGTTTTAATTATATTTAGTCACATCAGTCTACATTTAATCAGTTGAAGACACATTTCTTGACTTCTTAGTTATGTCTGAAGGGTGCTGTGAAGACATTTTGTGTTTTACGTATATGTTGTATGTAGATATAAATGTAAAAATAAAGCAAAGACAACAAAAAATGATAGAAATATATTTTATTAAATCTTTCAAGATACTGACTAGGCTAACTTGACTCTGATTTCCGGTTTCTGACTTTAGGAAAGTTTGCCTTAGTATTTGCTAATCTCTGCAAACAACAAAAACAAAAATGTCAGAAAGTTGCTCTTTTCAGGGAAAGAAGGTTTTGCTAATTATAGTTTTCTGTTTCTTTGCTGGTTTGAGTTCAACCTTGTGATTTCCTCTCTTGTATAATCTATAAATGTGAACCATTGATTGATAAAGTTGAATTTCTGTCTATCTGCTGCTAGGTTTTGTAAGCCAGGAATTGTAACTCGCTTGTATTTTGTTCTGAGCTCTTCACTTGTGAAGTTCAATTTTTGTACCCTTGTCCCATAATGCTTGTTTCCAAAACAGTCCCAAGACTGATGTTTACTTGATTATGTTGTCCTCTTTTGTGAAAGGATAAAAACATCTGCTAAGCAAATAAATGTAAATGATCATTTTAATCTAGATATGTAGAGATGTTTGCCCTGCCCTGCTACATTCTTTATAACTTTTAAAGAAGTTAACCAATAGCACAACAGGATAGACCTGCTTTGATTAAACCTGAATGACCTAAAGTGGTCCTCAAGGATCAAGAAGAAATCATCTAAAATTATTTTGTTTAGGTAGAATACTGACATAAATTAGTTTCTGATTCTAAAAGAAATATAACACACTTTCAGTAATTGTCCTTATGTTACATTTTAGATGAGATTTGTGGCCTGAGTCATCTTTTTATATTCTAACCCTTGTGTAGTTTTCTGTACTGTGCAGCATGGGTGTCAAACTCAAGGCCTGCAGGCTGGATATTCAAAGCATGTTGCATATGACTAGTTTTTCCAAATGTTCCCTTTAATGTGCATATCTTGTACATAGTAGGTTTTATCTGTACATAATTACATTTACGCCTGGCACTAAATGAGTCTCCTTTGTCCACTTGGACACTGCACCACAGCTACTTACCTGTAGGTAGAATGCTCATAAAGACCCAGCAAGAAGAAATGAAGAAAAGGTGACCTCTCGCACTACCATAAAGAACTTGGTGTTTTAGCATGATGTTTTAGACAATTGCATGAAGGAGATGGCTGCTCAGTTTCACACACACTGCTTCTACTTTCCTCACTTTCTAAAAACTGTGCAGGTGTCAGGACTGGCCACCCTTCTATGTCTTACCTGACTGCTGCACTGTCCTACATGATACTTCTGTCCTTTCCGATGACTTGAATGTTGTATGTGGATGGAAAATGCATTTGTATTTCCACTTATGTTAAATGTGGTTACTACCCATTTCTGAAATGTTGAAAGTGGTCTGTGTGATCCATGACTAAGACGTTTCCACCTGTTATTTTTAGTCGGGTTGATTGCTGTTGTACATGTCAATTCAGGTGTAAACAGATGTACTTTGCTTTAGTTACAAATCTTTGCGTGTGTCTGGAGCACCACTCTCATTTTACTTTATGCACTGACGTAATTTTTTCACTCATTGCTGATTCCAGTCCCATGACTGCTTGTAGCTTTCCTAACCCACTGTAAGATCCAAGAAAAGAAATGCTGAAAAGACGGAAGACATGAGGCAGAATTGACAATTGTGATAAGCTGACCCCATGAACTACCTGTGTGTCTCATTTGTTTGATGGCATGTCCTGGCATGCGTTCGCTATACAAAGTGTTATTATTGTCCCTCAATAAAAGTGAATTTGACACCCCTGCAGTACAATATCCTGTTCAAAAACTCAAAACCTGATTTGCCTGAGCACATTTATTTTGCCAAATTTTATAGATCAGTTTTCTCTGTTGCATTATTTGGTGACGGTTGAGACCATTAGTGACATATGATTTTAGTTGATAGATCATACTGTTTGTGTAATATAGAGTACATTTAGTTATCCCAAATCAGTTACATATTATGACTGGATGTGCAAGGTCCAGTTTACTTGTCAGACTAGTTCCAGTGCTTACCTATGATCAAGATCTCTAGGTAATGACTGAAAGACTATGATCTAGTTTACAGTAACACAGGTACATTTGAAAATGCATCCTTATTTATTCATTTTTGACTTCTTTCCAAACTGAAATAGTGTTATTGACCAATCAAAACAAATCTTTTCTAAAAAGTTCTTCAAAGTTTTTAAATTTGAAAATGCCAGGTCCCAAAAGGCATTGTGGATCCAAAAAAATCAGCTTTTGGAAAATACCAGCATATCAGTGCCCTGATCCTAACCGCAGTTTTGTTGTGCTAATTCTCTTTCTGATCTCATCTTTACAGTGGAGATAGTCCTTTCCTAATGTTTCTTTCTCAGACAATGTTTGTATCACCTGGAAATGCTCAAACATTTCACTTTATTTATTGTAGCAGGTCACTCAGTCAACATTTTCCACGGTTTTGGTTATCTTATAATCTTCTGTAACCATTCCAAGCATTTATAGTTCATCATCAGGCCAGGCAAACAAGTCTGATGTGGTGTTTTATTCATTTATTCTTTTTTGTGCTTTTTTGCATCTTAATTCACTTTGAATTTACTCAGTCAACCACACATTACTAATAGGAGCAATGTACGCTTTTTGATGTCTTTGTATAATTTGAAAATTGTATAAAATGACCTGAAAACTATAATTTAAAATAAAAATGTATCCATTATTGTGTGACCAAGCTGATGTTGTAAGTACAATTAGGTAAAATGAGGTTCCTGTGCAGAATTTTTAGAATCACAGGAGGGGAGGGTGTCAGAGCAGAACCACTGCTTGTCTGAAGTGTGTAAAACCAGGTAAAGGATGCCTACTACGGGAGACCCATGGAGAGAAGAACCTAGAGCAGATCTAGGACATATTGGAGAAACTGAACCTCTCAAAAAGTTTGAGATTGCCAGGGAATTCACCAAATGCACCATACTAGTTTCTAAGGATAGGGTCACGTATTGGTCAAATCTGGCATGTTGTCACTACAACCCTCACCACGGCATGTAGGTGGAGTGTGATCAGAAAAAAAATATTACAGGGACTTCAGTGCATGTTTTCAAACTACAGTATGTTAGCCTCTCCATAATAATATTTATATTATCATAAGATAGAATTAAACTCTCCTAATAAAAGAATTTAATTCATTTTAGAAAGTCTCAAGGCCTGCTTGTGCATGAAAACAGTATTCTATTTTTACGTGACCATATTAGTAACACTCAGTGAATGGCATCAATTTAGAAATCATTATAAGATTTGATGAATCAGCCATGTATAAATATAGAGTGATACTCATGAATATTTTATGTAGTCATTATTTCCCTTATGAAAGATACCTTTTAAATAAATATGAAATGTATATCTCCTAACAAATGAAGCAAATCTCACATTTGAGCGGATATGTTTACAATACACGCTCAGTGTGTGGGTATATACTATATATAGAGTAGCGTGATAGCACAGTGGTTAGGAATATGGCTTCTGTGTCCTACCGTCAAATCCCAGCTACGTCAGTTTTTGCATGCCATTTCTATAATCTTCCTGTGTTAATGTTGTTTTACAGTGGATTTTCAAGTCTGCCCCTTCAACCCAAAGACCAACATGTTATATTTTAATTTGGCTTCTCTATATGAGTTACAATAGGTGCCTGTTGCTCAGTGTATTTTGCGACAGACAGATGTTATATTCACATTTGGATTCTATGTTTGGCCCAAATTTGATCTTCGAGCCACAGTGACAATGTACTGGAATTAGTGAGTCTAGAACATGAATGGATGAATTAAAGTGTCTGATTAATGTGTTATACGAATGTCTCTAGCTATAAAAAATATCTAACCTCCCTATTCTAATTTTCCAATTTTTTGTGCTTAGATATAAATGTGAATGAATGTTTTTGTTTTCAAAAATGTCAATTTAAAAAACAAAGTTTAATTGACCTCTTTAAATGAATTGTGAAATAGCATACACAATACAATACAATCAACAGAACAGTTGTGACTTTATTGAATTTACTTAATTTTCTTGTTAGGGTTTGTAGTCTCCAAGAGTCAGAATAAAAGCTACCTATGAGTAATCTATGAGTAACTGATAATGATTATCACATACAGCAAAGTCAAGATATGTGAGTTTCCTCCAAAGAAAAGTGGATTGAGTCCACCAGAAGAATTTAAGGAGCTGGCCAGAATCTTACCTGGTCTGCAGAGCAGAGACTCATCTCTGTTCAGCCAAGGTCCTAAGGCTAGGAGAGCTGGCAAATAAATTATAAATATCTCAAAGATAAAGTTTCACAAAGATGATGATAACGGTCAACTCTATTATACACAAAATGGCAACAAAGAATATTCATAAAAAAATATTTATTTACAAAAAAAAGATAAAGCATAAAAAGCTCAGTTGAGTAAAAAGAGGCACAAGGAATTGTCTAAAAAGACAATTCATAACAAAGTTCAAATCACAGTGCAGCAATCAGAGGCCCCACACAAAGCAAAAAAACAGAAAATCCTAACACCAAAAAAAGTAATACTTAAAGAAACTCCATTAAATGAATCATTCCTACTCCTGAGCCTTCTCAGCCAGTTAAAATAGCCTGAGGGAGGACTCAGAAGTTGCGATGTCAGTGTGACCCCACATCTCGGGGCTCCATCCACAAACAATATCGAACAGAACTGCATGTAATAAGAGACAGTACACAGTTATCACATCACATATAAAACCAAAAGAAACAACATGAAGACAAAGAAATAATAATTCAAAATTAACAAAAACAACAATAAAATATATAAAAAATATATATATATATATATATATATATATATATATATATATATATATATATATATATATATATATATATATATATATAACTCATAATTTCAAACAGATATATGGCAGGAGTATTCAAAGCAAATCCAGATTTGGTCATTGAAAAGCAACAATTAGAGACATTGTGAAACCATAAAACCATAAAATGAAATGGAGGACATGAACAAGATTGGCACTAGGCAAAGAGGCTAAAAGAGGCGGCCTTCCAAAGGTGCATTGAAAGTATGAAAGTATGTACTGTAATTAATAAGTGCCTGTGTGGTTACAATGAGAGAGCTGTAAAAAAATACTGCGGACAAAAATGTGCATTAAATGTCCACTATGGTTTACTGGTAAGCACATGGGACCCCAAGATGAATAACACTTTATTGTACTCAATTGTAGCAGACTGACTGAACTTCAAAAACATTCTAGAAATTTTATGTGATAAAATATATAGCTTCAGAAGACAGACCCATTCCCCAGTTAGTACTTGTATGGAGTTTGCACATCCGTGCCATGTCTTTGTAGGCTTTTTCTCTGAATACTCCTATATGTCAAAAATGTATTGTAACAGGGCTTGGTCTTGTATCAGCCCAAGATGACATCAGTGTTGAGTCAACAGTATGAGCTGGCATTCCATCAACAGTATCAGTTGGCATTTAGTACCAGCTGCACAGACATCTAAATAATTGTGAGTCTGTCACAAGCACACATCACTAACTTAGTATGGCTAAAGCAAATCCTTCTAAACACAACAAGGTACCTAAAAGAGCAATAAAATGAGCACGACTTCATCAGGTTAGATAGCAGGCACCGTATAGCACCACAGTGTGTTAGGTTAATTGCTATGGGTAAGTGTGGCTGTGTGCGTGAATGTGTCAAATGATGTTGTCTGTCCAGGGTTTCTTCTTGCTTTGCACCCAATTCTGCTAAGATAAACTATGGTGTAATCTAAATGACTCTGAAGTTTGACTCTGTGTGTGTGTGTGTGTGTCATGGGATATGTTTATTTCCATCACTCAGACTTCTTGAAATAGTTTTCACATGTTCATGTATCAGATTCAAGAAAATGAAAGACTAGTGAGCAGACTTTGCTTCTTCCGTAAATGTCTAGGTCGGTCTACCTCTTTTGCCTTAAGGCCTTGAGCTGTTGAGGTGGAATTTCTCCTTGCACAGCAACCTAAAGTGAATTGCCTCTTTCAAGTCTTGCCCCCTTTTTTGTATTGTCATGGGGACATTTAACCAAAAGTGGTGCAACTCTAATCAAATTTTCAAGGGCATGCCAGACTCCTTTGCCCCACTAAGAACCTCTTTGTCTCCCTCTTTAGAGACAGGCTATTACAGAAAGAGAGATGAACCCTCTGTGGGGTTTTCCCCTGTGTTTTCAACTTGAAACTATCATGGATTTATATAATTCTTTGAACAAAGCTTTTTGTTTAAATGCAAAGGGATTCATAGAAATATTTTGAGCTCATAAGTAACTGCAAGTGCATTCATGGGTGATATTAAGCTATATGTAGAATTTGTTGGAACTATTACAGATATTTTTAACAAGCTTCATTAAGCACATGATCCTGGAAGAAGCTTTGTGTAATGTGGCGCAAGTGCTTTAATGCTGATGCGTCAATGTACATATTTATGCTAACATACAGTAAACTGCTGTTATGTAAATACTTTTAGACTTCTTTTTCATTATGTCAGGGTCATTTGCACATATAATATTTCTTTAATGTGAAAGTAAACAGACAAATATGTGATGGAAAATGTGTTTCATGAAGATTCTGTGTGTGGTATGAGAGCAAATATGAAGTGTCTTATTTGAAGAAGTATAAGAACACTGCCACACAGCCCTGCAGTGGATTAGGCAGATATGAAAATCAATGGATAATAACACTGGGAAAAAAAGCGCTGAAGTAAACAGGTTGGTAAAGACTGCTGCTTCCATCTGCATCACTTAATGCTCAATTTAGACCTTTGATGGGATCAGTTGTTCTGTTAACATTTAGTGTTCATGGCTCCATTACAAATAATAACATAAATGTGTTTACACTGAAAGCTGTCAAAGCACAAGAAGATCAGCAATAATGCAGATCAAGTTCACACTAGCTAAGGGATTTATGTTCCTATCATCTGATTATTTTGCAGGTTGCTTCTTTTGTAACAAGATTTTTGGAACAGATACATGAATCGGCAGATGTTGGCTCTTTAATTTAATATTGCTTGTTTTCATTTTCCAAAAAAAATCACAATTTCTACTAATAGGATAATGTTTCAAAGCAACATTTAGAAATTATGAATTACATTGGTTTCAGTAACAGAAATAACAGTAAATTGTAACGAAAGGTATAATTTTTGGAGCAATAATAATACAGCAGCCAGCAGTCATCTCTTCACAAGGCAAGTGAAGTAAGACATTTAAATGGCAACGGCCTGTCCAGTGTGAAAGGAAATGCCTTGACACAGGAAAAAGGTTTGGGGCAGCCACCCATATACTTGAATAAGGCTGCAAAGAAATGAAAATTGATAGTACAGTTGTGTACAGGTTGAGTCCAAAACAGAAATGAGTTCTCAAGCAGAAGTTGGTATTTAAGGCAGGTTGGCAGAAGTGATGTCAGAGGGGCCGGAATAGGAAGTGATGCCCTCGTGGCCGCAACTGGAAGTTATGTAATCAAGGCCCAGAACAGGAAGTGACATCACTAGGGCCAGAACTGGAACCGACGTCATCGGGTCCAGGCAGAATTTCCGTGTTTGGTCTGCAGGAATAAAAGAGAGAGGTTTACTGCACCCCACCTCCACCTGGCTTGATGTGGAATTACCTTCTCTTGTTCCTTTCAGCTGCCTCCCATGTGTACGTGCTTGACACCAGCAATGAATGGAAGCACATCCTTTGACAAGCACATCTTTTCTAAATATAAATGACCAGAACATTAAAACAGTTGTGACAAGAACAGGACATTTAGCTCAACAAACTTGTCCATCCTGCTCACATAGTTTGTCCAAATAACATCTGTCAAGAATGTCGGTAAAGTCCTACTCTCTTCTGCACTTACCAAGTTTCCAACCATGTCTCTGTGTTCTTGTTGCAGATTTATTTTAAAGTAGTGCTATATTTCAGTCAGGGTTCCTTCAAATGCTGTTTTTATATCTTTTTGTTCATTTTTGATTCTTTTGTTTATGTTATTACTGCTGGTCATTTAGTTTCTTTGTATGTTCTTTTCAGTTTCACATGTTTTGCGGTTCCAGGAGGTGGGATCACCTGCCTGTTATCACAAGGGATTGCCCTCAGCCCTAAAATGGCAGAGGAATACCCACAGTCCCTTCTGGTTCATTGTGAATGTTATAGTGTTGGCGAGTTTGTTGGATTTTGTTAATTACTGTGTTTTTTGTGAAATCTCTGGATGTTTGACTTCTATGCTCTGTGTTCCAACCATACTTTGAATTTGTGTGATTGGATGTTGTTTGCCTTGGGTTGCCTTTGCCTTTTCAGGCAACTCCTTTTCTTTGTGCTCTTCTGAGCTTACTTTTGCCTCAGAGCATTTTTAGCAAAATAAATCTTTTTATTTACAGAAATTCTTGATGGTTTCTTTTTTACTAGCTGGGTTTGGACTGTTATACCAAGTGGGCATTTTGAGTATTTTTAACATGAGTGCTTGGAAACTCTTAGTTCGTAACAAGTTCCAACAGCGAGCCACTCTACTAAGTACCTTTATAATTTAAAACACTTTGATCATGTCACTTCGGTAGCTGCAGGTGAAACTCCTGTTGCACCCTACGCAACTGTGTTTGATCTTATTCAGGAAAAGATCCCAGTCACCCCTAGGGACTGAGAGTAAGGTCATAAAGCATATGAAACCATTTCTGGACAATCATAACAACATTTGCATGGAGCTGCCACCTGCAGTTAAAGTCACTTCAGTACACATGTAGTTTGTCAGCATACCCATGTCGATCAAACACAGGAAGCTTTGCAGTTTACTTGTGACTTTACACTGTAGGAAGAAACGTAAATAAATCAAGGTAAATAACATTCGATCTGACTTTTATATAAGTAACATATAAATGTTTTTATATAAAGATCATCACAAAACATAATCACAAACAGGACTTTGCACGATACGTTGTTGAGTTCTGTAAGCCATGCTGCTTCGTTGGAGGACATGTGTAGAGCAGGCTGACTGGCAGGATGATGCCGGACTTCTTGCTGCATCCAAACGGTGCCACCTTTCACCTTTACGCCTGGTGCAGCTGCTGTTCTTATATGTGAGTGGATATTTTTTGTGGGGAGGGCTTCTGTTCTCTTTCTCCGATGTAGAACACTCATCCTCATCTGAGTTCACCTCTATTATAGCACGTCTTTATTTGAAAACAGCAGGGTCAGATCAGGGGAAGCGTGAACACGACTGAGAGAATAAAACTGAATAAGAAAAACGCTAACCTTTACAAATATCATACATTTACACTGGCTGTTACAGACTCAAATCAAATGTATGCTTTTATTATACAGTATAATAGTAAGAATAAGAGCAGTTAATTTTTCAAAACGTTTATTTTGTGACGTGGCAAGGCTCAAACCCGTGACCTGTTGATTAAGAGTCAGCAGTTCTTACTACTGTACTACCAAAGCAGTCGTGACAACAAAGTACATTATCCCGATTTATTTTTCTTCAGTTATAGTCTTGAATAAAAGCGCACTTGTTCTCTATATTTGTACCTTTTGTTATAGTGCTTATTGGATATTTGGACTTCAGTCTTCACTTCACACATTATACACTTCATAACAAAATTTAACACATGAAAAAAAGTTTGCGTTTAAGGTATGTGCTCAACATTTCTGTCATGCTACACTTACATAGATCTTTGTAGACACGGAACGCACATGAAATGCATGTGTTCCAAATAATGATATATTATTTACCCTCTACAGCTCCAGGTAACTCGCTCCCATATAAACAAAGCTTGAGCTGGGAGAGCTTTTTGCCCTTTCTGTAGCGGTGGGGGGAATGGGATAGTAGGCCGCTTGAGCTCATCGACATATTTATAAAACAAAAGACGCTGACTGAGAGGTGTGAACGCATTTAAGGTGGGCCGGGTTTACAAGTTTTTTCATAGGCTTTGGTAATACTAGCGTTAAATGAAAAGATTTATCTCCTTTAAACTTTTCTCAGCACTCATATTTCTTAGTTCCAGAATAGGCATAGTCACTGTTCTCTGGAGTCAAAAGGATTTGTGAACGAGGGTGGAGAACTTCAGCAAAAGAATAACAGGAGCCTCACGCAGGTGTTAGTGCTTTGCTTTGGTCTTTGTGGCGTTCAAGAGAGTGATAGTGGATAGCAGATACTTATGTTGGTTTTTGATACCATTATACTGACAATATTATTATTATTTAATTATTCTTTACATGGGGCGGCACGGTGGCGCAGTGGTAGCGCTGCTGCCTCGCAGTTAGGAGACCCGGGTTCGCTTCCTGGGTCCTCCCTGCGTGGAGTTTGCATGTTCTCCCCGTGTCTGCGTGGGTTTCCTCCGGGCGCTCCGGTTTCCTCCCACAGTCCAAAGACATGCTGGTTAGGTGGATTGGTGATTCTGAATTGGGCCTAGTGTGTGCTTGGTGTTTGTGTGTGTGTCCTGCGGTGGGTTGGCACCCTACCCAGGATTGGTTCGTGCCTTGTGCCCTGTGTTGGCTGGGATTGGCTCCAGCAGACCCCCGTGACCCTGTGTTTGGATTCAGCGGGTTAGATAATGGATGGATGGATGCATATTCTTTACATGATAGTGTTCATGTAGCAGGGGAACAGTGTGTGTTCCCAATTTGTATCTGTGGTTTTTGAGGTGTTTCCTGTGGCCCTTTACAACAGGAAAGTGAAGTAGTCAGTGTCAGTAGGTATTTAGATTACGGTTTACAGTTTATAATTGTTGAGTAAACACACCTGTCACTAGGCTGAACTGCTGTGTTATGTATGTCTCACTCCTGTTATCTTGAAACACTATTAAATTTAACAAACAGTGAAGGGCACAGTACATATGAATTATATCAGTTGGTCTGCTCATCCTCAAAGATATCTGTGTGCAAAAGAGAGAAGCACTCTCCTTATAACTGACTACATTGCTATTTGATTATAATTATCATAAAGTACTTTGTGTTATTTACTAAAAAGATCAAATTAGTAACAGTACTTGAAGTTTTCATTTGCTAGATTTTTTATTTATTTTATGTATATTATGTATATTAAATTTGCTTGTATTGTATATATTGTATTTTGTAATGTTTTTTTTGGCTGAAGAGGTGTTGCTAGGGTGGTACAGGGTACTGGAAAAGCTTGTGAAATATTAAACAACTAATTCAAAATGTTGAAAGGTTTTATGCAAGACTATGTGGTTAGATAAAGGCCATCAAGTCTAGCCCAGTGACTGCAGAGGTTGCCCTAGAAGTGAGATTCTCTAGGACATTAGCGAGACATCTTGAAGACCTTCTTGCAATTCTGGGACTATTCTAACCAGCTTTGTATTACAGATTGGTGTTGGTGGCCTTAAACACCTACTATAGAGCTGGTGCAGGAGTTCAGTGGTTTCAGGGTCCATTAGATTCCACTTGGCCATGCAGCCCTTTGAATTTGTTCTTGTTTACCTGACCTTGAAAGGGATGACCTCTGAGGAAACCTCATGAATGCAGATAATGAGAATCTCTGTTCTTATGGCTAATGGAATCTGTAGGTAGGTGGTGAATATAAGTGAAGGTTCAACAACTAGAGAGGGCTTGAAATAGCAAATTAAGACGCAGATTTGAAGCTAGGGGTTAGTTAGCTTAGCTTTCAGTTAAATAAGTCGGCAAGGAACATTACTCGTAAAACAGAATTATCATTAGTATAGAGGACTTGTATCCTTTATCTGAGACATTGGATGGAAGAAGATTGAAAAAGCATATTATTGTCAGCATCCTGGGATCATCTTCTTCTTCTTTTGGCTGCTCCCGTTAGGAGATGCCACAGTGGATCATCTTCTTCCATATCTTCCTATCCTCTGCATCTTGCTCTGTTACACCCATCACCTGCATGTCCTCTCTTACCACATCCATAAAACTTCTCTTAGGTCTTCTTCTGTTCCTCTTGGCTGGCAGCTCCATCCTTAACATCCTTCTCCCAATATACTCAGCATCTCTCCTCTGCACATGTCTGAACCAACACAATCTCTCCTGTCTAACTTTGTCTCTCAACCGTCTAACCTGAGCTGACTCTCTAATGTACTCATTTCTAATCCTATCCATCCTTGTTACACCCAATCCAAATCTTAGAATCTTTAACTGTGCCACCTCCAGCTCTGTCTCCTGCTCTGTCAGTGCCACCGTCACCAACCCATATAACATAGCTGGTCTCACTACCGTCCTGTAGACCTTCCCTTTCATTCTTGCTGATACCAGTTGTGATAAAGGCACTATATGAGCAGCAACCTGACACAGACTGACACCAGAGCCACACGTAAAATAAATAAACTTTTTATTTTTCTTCATCTGGGGGCCACGTCTTCCTTGTGTCCCTCAGGCACAACACAGTCACACAAACACACAAAAGCACAAGCACAAATCTTCTCCTTTAAATCCTCCACTCCTCCCTGGCAGCTTCGTCTCCCTTTTCCCACCTCTGGATTCTCAAGTGGTGGCTGCTGGCTCCTTTTATAAGGCACCCAGAAGTGTTCAATGTGCTTGATTGCCCATTTCCGGCTGCACTACCGATTGTGGTGAAAACACTGCCCATAAGGGCTCAGCAGCTCCTGCTGCAGCATCCCCTGGTGGTACCTGCGGATCCCAACAGGGCTGCAACAAAGTTCAACTCACATGAAGCCTTGCGGGAATCCGAGGCACCACTGCAACCCAGGGGGGTTGCCATCTAGCCCAGGGGAGGTATTGGGTAGCCCATGCTTGCTCCTCCGGATCATATACTGAAGGGGTGCCCCAGCCGGGCATGGGTCCCGGCTGTCTTCCACACAGTCTGTCACAAATTACTTCTGACACTCTTCTCCATCCACTCCACCCTGCCTGCAATCTCTTTTTCATTGCTCTTCCACAATCCCTGGTACTCTGTACTGTTGATCTCAAGTATTTAAACTCATCCACCTTCGCCAGCTCTACTCCCTGCATCCTCACTATTCCACTGACCGGCCTCTCATTCACACACATGTATTCTGTCTTGTTCCTACTAATTTCATTCCTCAAACTACACACTCTGATATTCTTCTCTTCTGATGGAGTTGTGCATCTGGGAGTTCTTTTTCTTGTGGTTAGTTCCAGTTTGCCCACTTCTCTTAAGACAGCAATAGACAGCTTTGTATGAAATCTTCAGCTTCTTGGCAATCTGTCACTTGGAATAATGTTCATATTGAAAAGAATATAGAAGACAGACAATGTTTCTTGAGAAAGCCCCTACATTTTGCCTATTTTTGAACCAATAAATAAACTTTATGAATGGTACTACCTTGTAACTCAACTGAACAGAATAACAGGTGTCACAAGTGCCAATGCAATTACAGATGCTTATCTAATAACCAATTAGCATTTAAAATGAATAATTAAGGATAACCTAAGGGAGTTCACCACTAGAGGCATGAGTGCTGAAAATGGTGCTTTGCAGTCATAATTATGAAATAAGTTATTTCAAACAGTAATAGCTATAACAAACACTAGCTATATATATAAAAAAAACTTAAGTATTGTAAAAATTAAAGCTAATGTGCCTTTTCCCCTAGACCCAGCATCTATGCATAGGTGCAGTCAGACTGGCAGCCATACAGCAATTTCTGTCTAAATTTATAAACCAACTAAGGAATGATTTTTATGGGGAACTCCGTAAATCTGGAATTAAATTGATATTAGGGACAATTATGCAGAAAAGTCAATTTTTCAGTTGGAGGTTTTCTTGTTGACGAGTTAAGTGCACTTTATAGAGTTTTATCTGATGTGCTTCATCCCAGAGTAATGCATTATTTATAATTTATCCATTTGTACGTAAAAGGACTATCAATATGCTGCAGATTCCCTTTGCTGGAGATATGGATATCTGAGCCTGCATATTTGCTATGAACCCTCTATAAAAATGCTTCTCAAATAAAGCTTGTGAAATTGAGATATGACGACATTTTTCAATAATTTAAAACATAAAATGAGATTACTTTGAAAATTTATCTTTGCATAATGATTGTTAAAGATTAAAATGAAATACCCCAAGCTGAAATGTATTTTAAGATACCATGGGAATATAACAATAATTAATGCTTATATATTTAAATAAATCTCATTTCATTTTGTCATTCGCTTGCTTGCATCTACCTTCTTTGGTTGTTCTTATGAGTTTAAGGGATGACAAGAATTAACAATGCAATGAGATCATCCCGGCCAGCTTAACTAACAGGACTCTGTGTCCTTTTATCTTATTAGAGGTGATTAGAACTGCAATTGCTCATTCTTCATCTTTGCAATTTTCTCCCTTTTGGTGTCCCATACTTCTCAGATGGGTTTCCAAGGCAACTTGAAAGGAGTTCTGGAACTAGCCCCTCAGACACTCACTCTACTCACTACTCAGCTCTGTTCTGCCTCTTTGGCTTTGAAGAATGAGGGTCTGACATTTCGTGAGCTTCTGCTCATGTGTCTTCTCTATTAATGGTGGCTACTGGATTTATGTTTAACTTTTTTCCCATCTTGTGTTAAGCTAAAGAGGCTGGTCATGACTCCACTTGAACTTTCCTTCTGCCAGGCTTGCTTGGCAAGAAGCAAGGATATATTCCAAGCTGTCTGGTGTCCGACACAGTTTTCAGCATAGGCTATCAGTCTCAACATGTGTTTGTAAGTGTGGACATAATATCATACACTAAGGAAAGCAGAAAATGAATCATTTGATACTCCATGATCCACCAATCCTCTCAACTCAAACAGTTACCTTGCACGTTGTCCCAATGCATCCAGATACCCTGTTGTTTCATGTCTTCGGCTGTATCCTGCCTACTCTCTACTTTCAAGAAACAGATCTCCCATGCCTTTATGCTGTTTCAGATGTTTATAGGCCAATCTAAACCAATCCTAGCTCACCATGCCCACAGTGTCACCATGCTGCAGCTGTACTTCCACTTCCTTCATTTCAACATTTGCTGACCACTTGCAGCCTGTTTGAAAAGTAGCTTCTGCCTGGAAAACCTTTTCATTTTTACTATCTCGCAGCATCATTGCTTGATGTGTTCTCACGGATGTTATTGGCAGCTGTAATTTCCTCTCCTTGCTGTACAAGTCGATTGAACAGAAACTTTTGGGAACTGACAACCATCTCCTGAGGAGGTTGATAATTTTCCTCTACCGCACTTCCACTGTGTTAAGGGTCACTTCGTAAACCCACAGTTGCCACAGATAACTAGGGAGCATGCTGTATCGATAGCTTCAGGATTTCAACCTGTCTGCCAGAATCCTCTTCTCCCTTATACAGGTGTCTTCTTCTTTGAGCACGTCCTTCATGCTCTGTTTGTCATTAAGGACACTGAGCCCAGAGCCATTTCCTACGCTTTTAACTATCTGTCCCTAACAGTAGGAATGGTCTATCCTATGCTATCTTGAGCTCAATCTGGTCATGGTTATGATCATTGATCAAAGCTAGCTTTCTAGATTTTAATGTTTTAAATTCCATCCTGGCTCCTTTAGTAAGTTCTACCAAATCTTCATTGGCCATCTGTCTTTTCAGATTGACCTTGCATTTACCAGAACTGCAATCCATCTTGATTTCTCTCTTTACTTGAACTGGAGGTTTACTTCCTCAGTATACAAAACTACTGAGATATCTATTGTGGCGGGCGGCTGGGAGTGGTACCCAGCCGGGACGCCCAGGTGGACCGGAGGAGGGCTTGTGCCTCCTCTAGACCACGAGGGGGCGACCACCCTGGTTGTATTGGGGGTAGAGGGCTTGGAAGACCAACCCTGTAGGGGCCACCGCCAGGGGGCGCCCCGGTGCCTGAAGAACCCTGGACCTCAGCACTTCCACCACACCAGGAAGTGCTGGGGGGAAGAAGACTGGGGACACCCAGAGGGCTTCCGGGTGCACAGCCGGCACTTCCGCCACACGGGGGTGTGTCTGCGGAGGATTGCCGGGAAGCAGCTGGAGCACATCCGGGCTTGTATATAAGGTGCCGCCCCCGGCATTCAAGAGCAAGAGTCAGGTGGAAGAGGACGGAGCTCAGAGAGAGGAGTGGAGGCGGCCAGAAGGAAGGCACTGGAGACTGTGAGGCCTGGACTTTGGGTGATCGGTGCTAAAGGCACTGGGTTGCGCACTACTAGATTATTTGTAAATACTGTAAATAAATATGAGTGTGTTGGGTGTAAAACCGATGTCCGTCTGTCTGTGTCCTGGTTCCGTTCCACACTATATATACAAAAGTCAATGTGTGTATGTATGTATGTTCCAGCATCACGTCCGAATGGCTGGAGCGATTTTCATGAAACTTGATACACATGTTTCTCATTGGTCAACTAAAAATACGGTGGGGTGAAATCAGCCCTAACCCACACCCTTCTGGGTAGAGTGGGGGTGATCTTGCGTCTTATATGCATGTTATCATCCAGTTGACACTCGGTACAACGACCCAGCGGGCGAACTGGAGGTGACTGCCAGCATTCTTTATGTTTGAGCAGCACTGCACCCCTGTTGCTTTTGAAATTAAATAGAGTTGGCCGGTTCCGAGCATCATCTCGATGATAACATACACACAAGACCGCAAGACAAGCACATTAGTGAGTCTTCATTGTTTGTTAATTTATTTTTATTTTTAAAGTTGTTTTATTTTAATTATATTTTTCTCAAACAATTAAAATAAAAAACACTTTATTTTCCTCCTGGGCAACACTGGGTATTTCAGCTAGTATCCAATAACAAAGACTACCTCCAATCTGTGCCACTTGGTGTTAAAGATAGCACAAGTGAAGTTCATCTTCAAAGAGCAGAGTCACTTCTGTAGAAATAGATGAACATTCCCAATGAAAATGGCAAACTCTGATTGTGGCTTCTACCAGCTTGTGAGGTATTGTTCCATAGGCATTGGCTAGGTCAATCCATAGCATTGCTTGATCAATTTGGTTTCTCTATGCATCCTCAGTGACCTTTGAAATAACACTAATGTGCCCTATGCAGCTTTAGAACACCTGGGATTCCACCTTTTTGTACCAAAATGTTGTGAACTTGACCCCGGACACAGGCAGACAGACATCGTTTTGCTCACCACACACTCGTTTATTTTCTACTTTTTACAGATTTTCCCGCGCTCAAGTCCCCAGTGCCTCTTGCACCGATGCAACGATTCTAGGCCTTACAACGCCTCTGTCTCTCTTCCCAGGCCTTACAATGCCTCTTTTCTCTCTTTTCTCTCTTTTTCTCTGGCCGCCTCCAGTCCTCCCGCTAGCTCCGTCCTCTTCCACCCGACTTCCGCTCCAGACTGAAGGGAGGCCCCTTATATAGTGCTCCCGGATGAGCACCAGGTGTTTCCGGCATCCACTCTTGGCCACGCCCCAGCGTGGCGGAAGTGCCGGCTGTCCTCCCGGCAGCTCTCCGGTCGCCACAATAAGTCTTCCCCCCGGCACTTCCTGGTGTGGCGGAAGTGCCGGGCTCCCGGATAATTAGGCACCGGGGCGCCGCCTGGCGGTGGCCACGGGTCCCTACAGGGCTGGGCTTCAAAGCCCTGTACCCGAGGCCCCCTGTCTAACCAGGACGGACGCCCCCACTCGGTCTGGAGGAGGCACGCCCCCCTCCGGTCCTCTAAAGCGTCCCGGCGGGCTCCACGGGATGAACCGGCATCGGGGCGCCGCCTGGCGGTAACCACGGGCCCCTACAGGGTAGGGCTTCCATGCCCTCGACCCGTGGCTCCCAATAGAACCAGGACGGACGCCCCCTCGCGGTCTGGAGGAGGCACAAGTCCTCCTCACGTCCTCCTGGGCGTCCCGGCCGGGCTCCAGCCCCGGCCGGGGGCCACAATGTCATTATAATTGTTATCCAGAAGAATTGTTGTAAATTTCTTTACCAGTATTCCAAAGAAGATTTTTTCTTCCACAGCAAGTAAGATTGTTCATAATTGCATTATGTTGATGTGATTCTCTTCCTGAGCTGAGCCGTAAGGCAAAGCTCTCAATTTACCAGTCGATCTACGCTCCTACCCTCACCTATGGTCATGAGCTATGGGTAGTGACCGAAAGAACGAGATCGCGAATACAAGCGGCTGAAATGAGTTTCCTCCGCAGGGTGTCTGGGCTTTCCCTTAAAGATAGGGTGAGAAGCTCAGTCATCCGGGAGGGGCTCAGAGTAGAGCCGCTGCTCCTCCGCATCGAGAGGAGTCAGATGAGGTGGCTCGGGCATCTGATCAGGATGCCTCCTGGACGCCTCCCTGGTGAGGTGTTCGGGGCACGTCCAACCGGGAGGAGGCCCCAAGGAAGACCCAGGACACGCTGGAGGGACTATGTCTCCCGGCTGGCCTGGGAACACCTTGGGATTCTCCCGGAAGAGCTGGAAGAAGTGGCCGGGGAGAGGGAAGTCTGAGCCTCTCTGCTTAAGCTGCTGCCACCGCGACCCGACCTCGGATAAGCGGAAGAGGATGGATGGATGGATGGATGGATGGATTCTCTTCCTGTGGGTTGAAACAACCTGTGGCAAAGAGCCAACTTTCAGGTATTAATTCTTCATCCATTCCACCTTCAGCATCCTATAACGCTTACATACAGAAAATTATATGGAATTCCACTGGGCCAAGGAGCAGATTTTTCTTTGGCCTTCTTGATGAAGTTGTTGACCTTTGCCTCCTGAAAGGGGAAGATTGGTTCATCAGATGTAGGCTACGTTTTGTTCACCTTTAGTCACAGTGGACCTGACAAAATCTTCCTTTGTTGTATTCAGTCTTCCTTCCTATTTGATCTCTGAGGAGTTTTGATAAATAGTTGAAAGGTTTTTTGGTGAAATTTAATCTTATGTTAGATCATGATACGTGGCCTCAGGTTATTTCAAATTTCATTAACAACTATTTTGTACTTATTTTACATTAATTTCTTGGTAAAAATGCATATAACATTTCTGATGAATCTCAGGGTTTAAAATTAGATGACATTCAGTCATTATATAAGTTGTTTAAGTTGTTCCTATAGTTGCTGGACCTGAAAGGAAAAACTAAACTAGTGTTGAATAGATTATAAAGCAGTGATCTTTTAAGAGTTCCTGACAGCTAAGGATACTTCTTCCAACTATACTTTTTTTCCTAACACTTTTGCTCATTCACTGTCACTGCTATCAAATAAGCAGAACACTCAAGCATGTGGATTCTTTACTCCTTCCTGTTTGCATTAACTGCACAGCACTCTGGGTAGCACTATTACAGGGGTAGCCTCGTGTATTACATACAGGTCACATACAAAAAGACCTTACTTTTTAAAGCACAAACACACCAACACATTTCCAGATTTCTTCCATGTCCGCATTTTGTTTTTAAGTGTTTGCTGAATAATGGAAAGGCCCTTTTTTGATGGCTTCGAATTTTATTCCTGGTTTAGCTTTTAGGCTTGATGAAAGATGGAACAGATTTTTTTTTCTGGTGTTTTTGACATTTCCTTTACTGGTCACCTCCATTAATCTAGTTTGCCTGTCTTTTTTCTCTGCAAACATAAGTTCTCATGCACAGACATACAGTGCATAGAGCCCATTTCATTTGAGTAAGTAAGTGCTGATGCATTTCTCTAACATCTAGCAGTTTGTCATCATGTAAAGGAAGATCATTCATGCTCATTTTAAACTCATTTATTATTCTCTGCATACAGCCACACAGAGCTCATTCCATAAGCACTGTTTATTATTTTTCTCTTCTTCAGAGATGGTAGGAATTTCAATTGTTTGAGTATTTTTCTGTGTAAAACTGTAAAACAAAACTCCAGCACAGAAACAGAATGAGAATGAATATGCAGCACAAAAGAAAATACTCCAGGTATGGTTAACCTTGGAAAAAATTAGGCAGGAGTGTCCAATTGACCCCTATACTTCACAATGACTGACAGTTTTCATTCAAAGATGTCATTGTCATTCTTTACTGTTAGTTCAGTTTCTCAACTCACCACATGGCTTGCCCTAGCTCTGTTTCTACAGATTTAAAAATAAATTATAGATGTTTTTTTAAAATTCAGAAAGACACTTATTGCTTCTTAGGAGTCTATTAAACTTGAATGTTTTGTTGCTTCATTTTAAATCACTTATGAGTTTTAAGTTTCATGTCTTTTTCTTACCTAGTAGGCAATTAACAACGAATTCAAAATCATACCAGCAGACTTGATACAGGTTTTACCTCTGTGTATTAAATTAAGTATTCAAATATATATAATTTGATACTATCCGTAAGTATAATGCTCGCGTCAATACCCCGTATGTATGGTGTTCTCATCAATACCCTGTATGTATGGTGTTCGCGCCAATACCTTGACTCAGTACAAGTTAGAACCATACAATGGGACTCTGCCTCTGTAGTTAGAACATAACGTGGCAAACGCAGACGCAGTATTGCATGATTGGCTAAGAATGTTCGAATGCTTCAGTGACGCTGCTGGATGGCCGAGTATAGTAAGTCGGTGTTGGTTCGAGCAGATACAGCAAGTTTGGTTGGTTTTTGGAACATTGGTTCGGTGGGGCATACTTTCCAGGACTAACATCGTCGACTGACTTAAACCCTTCGACAGCTCCAGAACCGTAATTAATTTAGAACGTATAGCCATTTGCTTGGTACGTTGAAATCTATCTTTAGGCAGTTCGGTTTTGGCATCAGTCCTTCTGACATCTATTGGCAAACTGAGTAATGATGGCCGGCTATTAACAACGGTCATTGTTTAAATTTTAGCCGATCTCAGATCTAAAATGACCACGCCAACATAATTATTACTCCAAATGTAAGAAATGTAATCAGTTGTTATCTGTCATAAGTCACCTGGGATAAAGGTGGCGGCCATAAATATATAGTAGCAGATTGTGATACAATTAAATTACAATAATTAAAAGGTTTGCAAGAATTTGTTTCTAATTAATAAACTACTTTATTAGGAGCAACAGAATGAATCTGCTTCTTCTCACATATACAGCTAACACAAGGCCAGATTTAGCACACAGGGGCTCACCATTTAGAACTGCTAGGCAAGCATTAGAAGACAAGAAAGGGACAACTACAAAAATGGGCATTGTACTATTTCTGTGTGACAGAGTCAGCATGACATTGGATCTTATTTTCCTTGTTTGTAATGGCATGATTCACCTAAGTAGGGGTCTGTACATGGAGAAAGAGTATAAAGCCTTGGAACATTGCCCGGCACACCTTTGAAGCCAATGGATGGATGGAAGATACCGTCATCCGATCCTGAAAATTCTTCCAGTGCAGCAACGAAAATGGCAGACTGTATACATCAAGCTCCCACTTCGGTGAAAAGTCTTGTCATTGGCTTCCTTGTCTGTTATGCCACGTAAATCGTCATTTAAAAAAGCTGTTATTTCTTTTATGTGATTTCTTACCGCTGTATCACTAAAGGAGGGGTATTGCCTTTTAATATTATATCTACAGGGTGGTCCAGATCTAATTATGCAGATCCAGATCGTCTAAATGACTTTGATTTATGCGGGGACGATTCCAGTTCGGTGCGAAGGCGATTCTTCGAGTCGTCAGTTCGCACACTTCTCGATGGTCCGGGATTTTTCAGGTGATTTTCTATGTAATAAACTTAATAAGTTATAGCGTAATGAAAATTGCATAATTAGATCTGGACCACCCTATATGTAGTTTCAGGTCACTTAAGATGCCGCAATTAAAAAAGAACTTATTCTAACCCTGAGGTTGGCTGGTGCCCTACCCGGGATTTGTTCCTGCTATGTGCCCTGTGTTGCCTAGGATTGGCTCCAGCAGACCCCTGTGACCCTGTGCTAGGATATAGCGGGTTAGACAATGAGTGACTGACTTATTCCAACCATGGAGTTAGCACTACCTGCTGTAAAACAGAGATACACTGTGCTAATTAGTTCAGTTGTTTAGAACAGGTCACAGTAAATTGGGACTTAAAAGACCCATTTTCAACTCAGACATTGGATAGGCATACAGTTTTTTGACTGTCATTTTGATATGGTTCAGAAACGTTTTGAAGTGATTAGTAACAATTTGAAATGTAACAAGATTAAGCTTTGAATTGAACTTTTCTTAACAAGAACTTTCTTTTTTTTTGCTATTTTAATTTTCTTTTTTGTGTGAACTGTTTTACTTTGAATTTTAACTAAAACTTTTAAAAATGATATTTTGTCTGTGGAATCATTTTGGTGCATCAGGCTTTCGTTGAATCCCATTTTAAGCTAGAACTGCTGAACTTTGGTAATTTTGGAAAAAATGCAGCTACGTTGCTAATTGTCCCACATTTATTTTGTTAGTTTGCTTCACAGCTTTTTGAACATTGCCTTGTTTGTTTTTTATTGTATATTTGCTTATCATATTGGCTTTACTTTGTCAAGTATTGTTTTCCTGCTTACTGACTTTTAACCTGTCTTTTTGACTGCTCTTTTCACTAGTCCTTCATCTTCTGTTTTCCTTTTGAACTGTCTTTTGAAGGACAAGCTTTTGCCAGCAGTTCTTTTAAGGCCAATATTTTTCCATCTGTCCTTCTGAAGACAAGTCGTATTTTAGGCTAGTTCAAATGGCAGCTAAATTGCCCTCATACTAATCTCAGAAAGGTATCTTCTTAAAGAATCTAAATGTGAAAGAGTCAGAAAGCAGAAGGCAGTGAGCATTTGCTGGTTTTAGAAATAGAAAAACTCTATACTGCGTAGATTCATGAAATTCTGAACCACCTCTTACAGCTTCTGAAACTGTCACTTTTCTGGTTATACTGAAGATCATTTCCTAAATCGCTTGCTGCAGTTTTATAAAGTCACAGCTTTCTGTTTGAATTTAAAGTTCCACTTATCTTAGCTTGTCTTAGCTTTGAAAATGCCAAACTGCCTTTTGAATTTGAGACCCTGTCTAATGCAGCAACCATATTCCATGATGTGAAATCTCAGTGGATTTATTATATTATGCCAATATGCATATACAAAAATATCACTACTAACAGGTTTAGGGCACAGTGTATCTATCACATATGAAATCATCTGACCCCCTCTGACAAGGAGTAAAATATATAATATGAATGGCTACGAGTAAAATTATCTATTAGCTTGTTTTTAGGGAGAACTTCATTGTTGCTGCTGCTTGAGAAACATCTTTGACAACATTTTTTGCCAGAAATTTAATTTCCTGCTTCTAATCTGAACAGCAATATTCCTTCTGTATCTTTCGTTCTTAGGTCTGAATTTCCTTTTTTCTGCTGTTACTGTTGTTTGCTTAGTGCAGAGGGTAATATTTTGCAAAATGTTTTACTTCTGGAACCTTTGTGAGCTGTCCAGAGACCAAAGGAAGGATTTTTCTTCAGTGTCAGTATTGTTTCCCCTGCCATTAGTGTCACAAATGCACTGAATGAATGAATGAATATACAGTAACCTTTCTCTAACCAATAGTAAAGCCTCTGTTTCGAGTTGTGTATTAGAATCTCTTCATATTTCTGTTTTTTAATGAGCTGTTTATACTGTATTCATTCATTTGTGCCTATAGATTTTGAACCCACACATTATGATGCTGTTTTGAAATCTGACTTCATATTTATTCTTCTTCCTCACATATATCATTTCTAGGATTCCTTCTATCTTCTCAGAAGGCAGCGACATACATATCTTTACTGTCTTACCTCACCCTTTTTTAAGACCCTTACCTCATCCTTAACCACATTTTTTGTACTGCCTGCTTCCGATTGTTCTTTATACATCATTTTTGTAAATTTTCAGTAATCGGAATGCTAACAAGAACTCCATTTGTTGGCAATAAGTGGTAAAAATGTGAATGCAACCACATTGGGGTAAGAAAGAGCTTGAATCCAAGGGGGAACCAAGAGGGGCTATACACCCCTTAGACTCATGATGTGCACCTCCAACCAGGTCACGTGAATAACCCTAAAAAATCACAGCTGCACTTCAGACACATCCCCTGATCATCTGATTTCCTAAAGACAATGCAAAAATCTGAGACATGGGGGTTTGCTCTAATAGCAGTCTTTCGACTACCCACTAATTGGAGACTGTCCACGCCGATCCAGCTCCTCTCCATTCTACAAGCTGCAGTGAGGGGTACTTGGAGAACTAGCAGATCAGACAATGAAAAATTACCCACAGTGCTTTGCTCCTCTGTCTACGAGTCATTTTAAAGCACTCTGATTAGACGTTCAGTTTGTACAACGACAGTGAGTTGCTTGCCAGTTCTTGTGATTGCTTGTGAACACACAGTTTCAGCAGTTATCCCAAGAAAAGTACATACTGTATACTTATTGAGGTATGGTAGTGTAGTCAACATTTTTTATTGTCACAGAATCTATCCACAGATATGTCTGTGGTGAATGTATAGATAGCCGCATTTTCTTTTTTCTGTTTCTTTGTTGGATAATGTTATCTGGCTACCTTATAAGTTAGGTGAGGATTCACCATGTATTGCTGTTTAATTCACAAGCCACGCACTGCCTCCGACTCTGTTAATACAGGTGCCTCCATATCCAATGAGTCCTTAAAACCTTACACTACGAAACACTCGGTCACTGGTCAGGGTACAAACGCTCTCTCACCCTCTTCTGATACCTTACGCACAGTTACTAGGCCACAACAGAGAGACATATGTACTGCTGCTCCCATTGATAGTGACCTTAAGTTAAATTCACATGCACTGTTACAGTTTATGTTGTAATTTTACCCAACTTGGCTATTTAGTACAAGTCCTCTGATAGCATTCTCGGCCATGGCTAAAATATTCGGTAAAGCTTAATGAATGTTTTTGCTTCCCCTGTCAAAAGGTTGGAGCCACAAATAATAACGTTGTTGTCTTTGCAAAATAAAAACAGCACTGGAGAGGGACAGGGGAATAGTACAAGCATGCATCTACACTATTGAACAACACTATGGTTCATGAGCAAGAAAAAGCATTAGGTTATTCTGCCTTACAGGAATTTGTTAACCAGTGTTCTAGACATGGAGAAGTGAGTTTTTTCCCAAAACAACAGGCAACTGATAATGTGATACGTAAAAATAAAAAAAAGGTCACTGGCTACAAAAAGCTCACAAAAAATGGATGAAAAACTTAATTGGAAATGCATTTCATAATTTACATAATTTCATATTTCTTAAATAAATAAAGAATGATATGGTGGTATTGCTATTTGTAAAAAGCAAAGATTACATCACTATTAATATAAAAGTAAAAACGTTATAGGAAATAAGTAGATTACAGAACTTAGTAAGAGCATAGTTCATAAAGTAAATAATAAACACTAGAGGACTGATACAATGCTATGGAAATGCACAGTGGGAAGAGGTCAATGTTCACACAGTTTCACAGTTCATCATTTCAAAGTTCATAGTTTAAAATAATATTAATATTATAAGAATAATTAATAAGTTGGGATGGGTGGGTAAGTGGCTATATCCACAACTGCATGGAAATCAATTTTTAATCATCTGGGCAATGTTCAAACCAAGCATATTAAAGTTCAGGTTCATTGTCATTACATCTAAATAAAAGTGGTTTGTGATGTGGATTCAATGAGTGCTCTGTGGCATTTGAACAGCAAGAGCAAGAATTGTTCAATTCAACAAATGTGTGGTAAAAGCGTGAAGATAAGCCAATAATGTGCACGTTCACTCTAACAAGATATCCTTCTGAAAATTCTGACTGCACCTCCAAGGACGGCAGGTGAAAACTGGACCAGGGTAAGAACAGTAAGCAGCACGCATGTTGATAACAATTGTGACATAAAAATAAGATTTAAGGTTTGTAAGATTTTTATGGCCAAATTTTACATGCTTTCATGTACTTAATTCTGTATATTATATTAATTCTGTTCATTTTTTCTGAAAACTACTGTCAGTGTTCACAATATTTAATTAATTTATATGTCTGAAGAATCACGTTTACCATACACTCATGTTGTAAATTTTTGGAAGAAGGATACAAATATAAACACTGAGAGCATTCTCATTTCAGTAATAAACAACCATAACACAATTATTCAGAAATTAGATTTAAATTGTATTGAAATTTAGAGCCTGAGAAAGTAAAACTGATGATGACAAATTCAGAATCAATTTATTTAGACAATTTTTACTACTAGATGCCTAGAATTGTGAAGACTTGAAGACTTGGAAAGATATATATAATATTCTGTTCCATACTATCCATCCATTATCCAACCCGCTATAACCTAATTACAGGGTCATGGGGGTCTGCTGGAGCCAGTCCCAGCCAACACAGGGCGCAAGGCAGGAAACTAACCCCAGGCAGGGTGCCAGCCCACCACAGGGCACTCACACACCCACACACCAAGCACAATTTAGGATCACCAATGCACCTAACCTGCATGTCTTTGAACTGTGGGAGGAAACCGAAATACCCGGAGGAAACCCACGCAGACACGGGGAATATTTATATTCCATTAACTAAGCTTAGTATGCAGTTGTAAATCTATCTTATACCCTTTAGCTGATATGAAACAGCAGCCCAACTAGTTAGTACACATTCAAAAACTGTGGTTATGTATTTTTTAGTAATAACATCAAACAGATTTGTTTAGCTCTCTTGTGTTGCATCTGTTCGGAGTTTCTATATGACTTACTGTACTTTGGGAATCAAGTGTCTGTAATTTTGACTACGTTCCAGAAAGAAAGATGATTTTATTGGATAAATTTATTTTGTATGGAGAAAAATAATCCATGCAAACACATTCATTTTGACTGATTTATTCCCACCATGTGTTCTCAGGCAGTCAAGCCAAGAGCATTTTTTTTTGCAGCAGACCTTATCATGTAATGCATGTAACATTTTAACTGAATGGAGCATTGCAGTTTAGAAGGGTAAATTTTGTCTTGCATGTTTCATGGAAAATACAGAAGAAATCAAAAGCACAAATACTGTATAAGTGTTTTAAATGACATTCAGGAGGTCAGAAAACACAAGAATACCCGACTGAAATTTCACCCTCTAGAAATCAATCACTGTGCTCTTCGTCTCTTTGCACCTTTGTTGTATTGATGCTACTTCACACTTGTGCTGGTTCATCGGTCACAAAAATAACAAAAACATAATTATAAAAAATACAGTGCCTATAAAAAGTATTCACCCCTTTGGAAGTTTTATTGATATATAAGATTAAATTGCAATGGATTTAATTTTACTTTTTGGACACTGATCAACTGACAAAAGACTCTTTTGTGAAAGTGAATACTCTGCAAAGTAGTCTACATAATTTACAAAATCTAAAATATAATTACAAAATATTAAACTCAAGAATTAATCACATATGTGTTTAAGTAAATATACAGTAAGTAACAAGCTGGTTAAGTATGCAGATGATATCAAGATTGGTGGCTAGGCAGATAATCTGGAATCCGTTAAATCATTACAGAGGGACTTGGACAGCATACAGGCTTGGGCAGATTAATGTCAGTAAATGTAAAGTATTACATTACCTGGCTTTCATACCAATGTTAGGTTTGAATACACAATGGGAGGTCTGAAAATCAAGAGTACACTTTAGGTGAAGGATTTAGGAGTTATTGTGCACTCTATGCTATTAACTATTAACCAGTGTTCAGAAGCCAAACAGAATGTTGGGTTGTATAGTACCCTAATGTATGGAGTACAAGTCCAAGGAGGTTCTGCTCAAGCTTTATAATGCACTGGTGAGGCCTCACCTTGAGTACTGTGTGTAGTTTTGGTCTCCAGGCTACAAAAAGGACATAGCAGCGCTAGAAAAGGTCCAGAGAAGAGCAGCTAGGCTGATTCCACGGCTACATTGAATGAATTATGAGAAAAGATTAAAAGAGCTGAGCCTTTTAAGTTTAAGCAAAAGGAGATTAAGAGATGACAAGTGTTTAATATTATGAAGGGAATTAGTCCAGTGGATCAGTTTTAAAATGAGTTCATCATGAACAAGGGGACACAGTTAGAAACTTGTTAAGGGTAAATTTCACACCTTAGGAGGTTTTTCTTTACACAGATAACCATAGATAGATGGAATCAGGTAGTAGGAAGCAGCTTGGTAGACAGTAAGACTTTAAAGAGTTTCGAAACTAGACTTGATATTTTTATAGAAGAATTAAGTAGATCGGACTGGTGAGCTTTGTTAGGCTGAATGGCCTGTTCTCGTCTAGATTGTTCTAATGTACCAATGTAAAAAAAAACCTCTGGTAACAATGACAGCCTTGAATCTGAATGGACAGGTCTCTGTGAAAACTGCTCAAGCTGTCAGGTGGCATGTGGCTTGTGAGTTAACAGCCACAACTAGATTGAGATCTGGACTCTGGCTCAGCCACTCCAGGACATCCACTTTGTTGTTTTGAAGCATTCCTGTGTAGCTTTACTTTTATGTTTGAGTTTGTTGTCTTGCTGGAAACAAATCTTCTCCCATGGTGCAAGTTTCTTGCAGAGTGCATTAGGTTTAAATTTCTACGAAATGTTTCATTTTTATGTGATAATGTGGCATGTCAAATAGATTTGTCCTTGCAATAGTTTAGCACCAGGGTAAAGTTTGGGCCCAGCAGCTTTTTCATTGCTGGTGCCATGTTGTACCTCTGTTCTCCAAGTATTTCCAACAACAAAATGCTATTAACTTTGTGTACATATCTGTTATCAGATGGGTGGCATCTTTTCTTCAAACTAGCACCTGTGGCATGCCGGTTAGCTGCGCTCGACATAAAGTGTAGCTGGAGTAGGTAATGAATATATGGACAAGTGGAGTTGTTGTGATTGTCTCAACTACTTTCTCATTAAAATGGTTAGGCTCTATTTGGGTAATGATTTTAATGCTATGATTGTGCAGGACTGCTGTTTCAAATCGCTGCCTATCACATGTATTTAAGGGCCCACACGGTAGTACATTGTTTAGTGCTGAAGCTTCATGTGAATTCAAATTCATGCCCAGTTACTAGCAGTGTGAGGTTTGCACATTTGATGAAGTGGGTTTTTTTCTTGTAATTTAGCTTTTTCCACATCCCATACACTTCATTGTTAGGTTGATGAGAGATACTAAATTGGCTGAGTATGCGTGAGTATAGGTGAGTGTGCGAGTGCCCGTTGAGAGAAAGGTGTCTAATTTAGGTCTGATACTTGATTCTATCCTGCCCACTACAACCTCTGTTATGGAATAAGTATGTTTATAAAATGGATATATTAACAGATTTATTTAATTATTCATTCATGGTTCATACAATCTGCATACTAATGAGTCTTATTTTAAAGATTCGGAAACAATGGTAAATATGTTAAGAGGTAAAAATCAAAAAACCTAACTTTCACTTCACAACTGAACTCAGCTCCATAGCTTTTCTTGCCTGTCTCTATCTCAAATAAAAATTCTAAAAAACTTTGCCTATGTCACAAATAATTTATCAAATGGAGCATCACCAACACTGAATACCTCATGTTACAAATACAGTAGGTTTGTCTCTCATCCGTATTTGTTCTGCAAAGCCAATTTAAACAGAACCAGCTGTCACTGTGACAGAGATCAAAAGCCAAAGCAGGCACTGGGATATGAAAAATACATTTTATGGTCATATAAGGTGAAATAAAAGGTTCTAGCCATTTTACCTCAAAAAAGTTTAAATTAGTTTTGACTGTAATGTAGAAAAATTATCATTAGAACAAAAGCTCTGTAAAATGTTATTTTTTTATTATTCGTATTGTTTTTTGATATACTGTATACATGGGGAGTTCCAAAAGTCCATTTGTTTTAATAGAAATAAAAAAGAAATAACCCCAAATACTAGTTTTCTTCAAACATCTTATTCATTCTCTACTTCTCCACATAATCACTGCTAACCTTAATACATGCATATTTGCAATCTGTGAATCCATGTTTCGAGACCATTTGTTTCAATTTTTCCAGCTCTTCATTCACTGCCTTGGTCACAATTTCTTGTTCCTTGTAGAATTTTCCACACATATTGCCCTTGATTTTGGGGAAGATCCAGAAATCAGAAGGGGCCAGGTCAGGCAAGTAGTTTTGAACATCCAAAGGTTGATCCAAGCGGCGCCAATAAAGAGGGTTGGTATTGGTGGCTTGATGTTCAGGAGTGTTTACGTGATGAAGGAATCAGTCACGCAACTTGCACTTGGAGCAATCTCTCTTGAGATTTTTGGAAAACCACTGCCAACCCTTTCTTTGTGTAGACGTCTGATGACACAGTCTGGTCTTTGATAGTAGCCATGATTCTCTAATTAGAGAAGAAAATGCTGAGCATCACCTTGATGGCAGACTTCACATGTCAGATTTTCTTTGGAAGTGGTGCCTCTTTTTGAGAACAAACCATGCTCTTCTGTTTTCTCTGAGGATCCAATCTGAAGAAGCAAGCTTCAATTTCTTTTCTCCACGATGACTTATGAACCTGAAAAATGTATTAAGTATTTGTGAGTAGTTGAATAAGATTTCCTGTAAAAATCAACCATAGAGAACAAATTGAAAAGTCCATGTGAATGGGTTTTCGAACTCTTATCACGTGACCTCTCCTCGATTTTGGACTCTGGCCATGTTTTGTGCTTACTTTGTACTTGATTACTTGTTTCACTGTTTAAGGCTCTGCCTGTTATTTCAATTATTATTCCATATCATGAATTTGTTAGCAAAAAATGTTTTCCCTTTTTTGTTATAGCCCTTTTTAAAATAGGTCACTACAATCTGGTTTAAGCTCCTGGTTAGAGCTACACTGCAGATTACCATTCATACTGTTCATGTTTCCTCATCTGAAGTTATTTTCATGGGGCAGTCCTTTGTGCCTGTTTACCCCAGTGGGTGCAGCAGTCTGGGGTGTGGCTGAAAATTAATATAAATGTATTTATTGTTGGGATGTGGCAGACCCAGGGAAAACAAATGGGGACACGTAGAACACGAATATGTTTCATTTAAACATCGACAGTCCTGGAAATCAAAACCAAGTCCATGGAGTTATGAAGTAACAGTGTCAGTCTGTAATGTGCAATATGAAATATTACAAACAGTGACTGCAACATAAAGCTCACAATACACCACAGATATACGGGTAGTGAATCAAATTTCTGTTCAATAATTATATATGGTACATATCACTAACAATAATATTGCTTTTGATCTTCCGACTCAAACCATGCATGTGTGTTTCTTTTCTTTCTCAATTGATTGACAGCATTAATACAGAAGTGAAGAAATATTCAAGTTTCTCAACCCATGTTTATTAGTTATCTCAGAGTGTTATATCAAATACTGGGAGCTCTGAAGATGACACTAGTCATCAAAGAGTTACAGCAAACACAAATTCACCCTCAGTGTTGCCATTCAACTGGGGAGGACACATCTGTACTCTGGAAGGATTACAAAGTCCTCAAGGTAAATAAATGTATAAAGAGAGGGACATCATGACAATCCCACAGGATCCAGAAATCAAAAATTGTGACCGTAGCCTTCGTATTGTTAGATAAACCAGTGGGGCATTAAAAAAAATGCTGTTTGTAAAGTTTGGAGTAATGTAATTATATTATTTAGGATTTTTACTCCAACAAGCATTGAACAAATTCTTATAGCTGTCTCTAACTGGCGATAGTGTAAAAGAAAGACAAATGACAGAAAAAGATTTGGGGTACCCTACCTGTATACCATATTCTAAATCTGCTATAATTGAAACACAGAGTGATGCCAAAGGACTGAGTCCAAACTGAACTGAGCTAGCATTGAGTGTTGGCAGAGAGCAGACAGGAAGGGGTGTGCTTGTAAAGACAGATCCGGAAGTGATGTGAAGCTGATGTTTTTTTGGAAGGTCTGGAGAAGAGGGAAAAAGAGAGAGTCAGTACACATCGCCACCCCCTGGCCCAGCAGAGAAGTACAATCATTTAAGCCCTTTGACTGCCTTAAACCCTTTAACTGGGCATGTGTGTGACAATAGACAGATCAATAGATTGAGACTCACTATATGATAAATAGATAGATAGATAGATAGATAGATAGATAGATAGATAGATAGATAGATAGATAGATAGATAGATAGATAGATAGATAGATAGATAGATTCAGAAAGTACATAGTTTTTTTTAATACGTGAAATTGTGTTCTGTTATATATAATTGAACAAGTGGATTTTTTTTTCCTTTGCCAGACTTGCTGCCTACATCCAAAAAACAGTACAATAGACATCCAGCAAAGCTATGAAAATGAGTGACTATGGTTTAGACCTGGTATTGCTCTGTTATAAAGAAATCCAATTCTGTCTTCTGGATGAGTGCCATTGGCAAAGAAAAGTACAGATGTCACTTTCTTGTCCCTAGTAATCACATTGCCTGTCTCTTACAAAAGAAAATCACAGATAAATGTTATTCTCTGTTACGGTAAATGGATTTGAAAGTGATGGCAAATCTTTATGTATGAAATATCTTGAAGTGAAGGAGGAAACAGAAAATACTGTGGTGCAAAACAAAAGTTGCATGATAACTGTGATGTACATTGTGTGCTGTTAATTATGAATGACGATATTTATTATAACTTCTTTCTCATGTAAGTTGTTTATTAAAATATCTGGTGTCTATCACAGAGTAACCCAAGACTAACATGTAACCTCTGCAATTATTATTGACTCTGCAATTATTCATCATAATCAGCTCCAAGTGGCATGCACATTGATCTACCAATATTGGCAGGCAATGTAGTGAGTGTTTTTTTATCTAAAAAAAAATGTCAGTTCTTTAATTCAAAACAGTAATACATGTTTAGTAGTTACTTTAGGTATCTGTTCTCTGTGTTGGAAATACTAAAGTGATTTAAAACAAAATACTAATTTTGTTCTTTTAGGAATAGTTATAGCTTACTCAACTTAATGTTCAAATTACATGCTGTGCCTGGGATACGCTTAGAGTAAGCCCAGGCATTACCACTGCGTCATGGTCCACTGGGTGCTTCTTGAGGCTATTTGAATTAATATTTCACAATATGCTCATTCTCATGCAGATTTTTTTTGTCCTCTTCATTCATGTTACTATTAATCTATCAATATCCCTACAGTGCTTTTCATAAAGAACACCATCCCAGAAACTGTGCAGTACACTTTTAACTGAAGCTTATATTTATGCAAGAGGAGCACAAATGGATTAATCAGGTTGTTCACTATGAGACCAGAGAGATGATTGAGCTAGCATACATGTGCCTTCAAGTTCAACTTCTCAGTCTCTAGACCTCATTGTATGAATAATTCAGGTATTCACTGGATATTAGTTGCCCTGTGGCAAGAATAATAATAATAACAACAAAAAAGTATTTCTATAGCATGCTTCCATGCAAAGAGTATAGCTCAAAGTGCTTTACAATTTGTAAAAGAAAGAATACCATTACAAAAGTAAATAAAAGTAAAAAATTGAAGAATCTCTAGCAGATGTGAGGGTAAATCAAAGTATTACTTAATTTGGGAAGCTTTAAGTCTTTCTGGTATATGTAATGGAACACATCAGCATCCAATTTAGTTTGCATCTATGCACTGTTTGTTAATTGTTTTTTATTGTTACTAGGGGGCTCCTCCTCCTGCTCGCTTCACTTGCCCACCCCCGGATTTGGTTTACCGGATATAGAATATAAAGAGATTGTTAATTTCATGGGAATTGTTACATATGCATTAAAACCTCAAAACTTTTGTAAAAATAATACTTTATTTCCGGCCTTGGGCGTGGTTACATCTCTTTCTAGCAGAACGTATAACGCTGCTTGCGTTGTGAAGGGGGTGCGGCTGAATGCACGCTAAGGAGATGCCGTCGGATCATCTGCTGTCTTTCTGCTACTGTCACGCTAATATAAGTCTTCCATGCTGTACTCTGCCCACCCTCAATTGGAGCTAACAGTCATTTAAAACAAAAAAGGCTTCAACCTGGTTGGGATGCTACAATACTTTCGAATTTTACTGCTTTCATATTCTTTACCATTCTCTACATGTGTATCGCGCCATCGTTTGTTTGAGCCTTTTGAATTCCACTGCTTTGATAATCTCTTATCTGCCTTTTTTTGCTCTCCAACGCTTTTGGGTCTCTTTTCTCTGCGCTGCTCTTTCTTCTTCTTTTGTTGACATGTCATCTGGAATGCATTGTCCTTATACGTTTTATATGTGCTGAGGGCACAGGATCTGTGTGTGCTACGTGCCTTTACACGACTGAGTGTTTTGCTGGCCGTGCTCTTATTTGATATTGCTTGCGTCTTGCGGATCTTTTAATTGTCTCCCGAGAACTTCTGAGAAGATCATGTCTGCTTTTCCTTTCCAGGATTTTTTTTTTATAATAGAGAGATGTGTCTGAGAATCTCCTGTTGTCTTTCAGGTCTCACCATTTGGCATGTAACACATAAGGACAGTTGAAATCACAGCTGACATTTTCTGTAAAGGAAAGCACATGTTCAGATCATCAGCTGTTCTTCTGTGTTGACAGTTTCTGTCATGTCAATACATTTCTGTTGCTGTTTGTTGTCAGTTTCCTTCATTATGCATCTATCCATTTTGTCTCCCCATTTAAGCATGACTGATTTTGGTGTTTACGCTTGTTTGCTTTTGTTTATAATTAAGATATGTCAGGTGCTGTTCAGCAGCTAGCCTTTGTTAGCAGTTAACTTTGACCATTTAGCGTCAGGTGAGCAAATCAAACTCTTACAGCTTCCATCCATAAAGTCTCTGCTTTTAAGTTCTATTACAATTCAGGTGCTGGAGCCTGTGAAGGATTCTAGCACCATGTACCTCTTCTATTTGAAAATCAGTATAACAATATTTGGATTTATTTATTTGTTTGTTTATATATTTTTTTTATTTTAGCACCTCCTGAAGTGCGTTACTCTTAAGTTAATTTTGATGTGATGCAGCAGAAGTCACAGAAAAGTGTTAATCAAAGAGGTCAGGAGATGAAGCAAGATCAAAATTATGTGCAATGGACAATACAAAAGAAAAAAATGATATTTCAAACAAAGTACAAAATGCTAAGCAAAAATCAGCAGTTATTAGTCAATGAGTTGATACATTAAAAATACATTATATGACACACCAAACATTAATTCAATCCAAAAACAGAAAAGAAATACCTGTTGCGATCCTAATGCCAAAATCAAAAACCCAAGTTAGGCACATAGAAGTCCATAAAACATTCTATAAAACACAGAACAAATTAATAAAATACACTAATCATAAAAACGACAACAACATTTATTTATATAGCACCTTTTCACACAAATGATGTAGCTAAAAGTGCTTTACAGAATGAAGAATTAGGCAATACTAATTAACATAGAATCAAAGTAAGGTCCGATGGCCAGGGAGTACAGGAAAAACAAAATCTGCAGGACAGCCAGGGCACGAGACCACCCAGCCCCCTCTAGGCATTCTACCTAACATGAATGATCTCAATCAGACAGATTTTCATACCTTCTGCCTATAATGCAGTTTTTATGCAATCAGTGCTTTTAATGTTATTGTTACAGTCACAGTGGAAAAGAAAAAAACTAGCCAATAAAACTTTTAGAATTTTGAAAAGGAAGTGAAGAGTTTTCTTTTAAAGGCAAAACAGTAAAGCAGTCAGAGGCCACACTGAGGTGAAAATACTGAAAAAGGCAAAAATACAGAGTAGTTAAAGTCAAAGTCAGAAGTTAGTGCAATTGTAATTCTACCAATTATTTCCCTAAATACAATGATCCCTCGCTATATCGCGCTTCGACTTTCGCGGCTTCACTCCATCGCGGATTTTACATGTAAGCATATCTAAATATATATCACGGATTTTTTGCTGGTTCGCGGAGTTCTGCTGGCAATGGGTCTTTTAATTTATGGTACATGCTTCCTCAGTTGGTTTGCCCAGTTGATTTCATACATGGGACGTTATTGGCAGATGGCTGAGAAGCTACCCAAACAAACAAACTGCTTCCTGCCGCCCTCTTATATAGTGACATCCTGATGACATCATGCATTGCAGCATTGTTGATCACATAGCCAGCAACACTCTTGATAACCATAAACAGCATTTCTGCATGTATGAGTAAACCAAACAACATGGCGTCTTCTATTAATAAAATAATAAACAAAACAGTGACATAATTATATTAATAAGTAAACACTGCAAATGAAAGTAACATATATAAGAAACAGGAAATACTCTTAAATGCATGTGCATAAATGCACTTGTCACAGTTACCAAGCTATCTGGTAACAGCTGACGTGAAGAAAAAATGTCAGGTTCTGATCATATTTAAAGCTGTTTTGACGTATTTTCAGTATTATTTAAGAATTTTTAACTTTTATTTATATTATTTTAAAATTGTATTCACATTTTTTATATCAGGTATGTGGCTTAACTGTTTGAATGTCAGTGAAGCAAAGGAAAAATAGAAGTCTTCAGGTTTTAGTGAGAGATTTAATGATTGTTTATTGTTCAGGACTAGACTTGTTTTAAATTTTGAATTCAGTTTTTCCCATTTTTGACAATTTGGAGCTTTACAACATTTGGGAAACTGCACCTGCCTGTTTGAATGATTCTAGTCAGCTTCAATTATTCAAGTATGTTTCTCTGTCACCCAAATATAAAATACATACTGTAATTAAGTTCTAAACATCATATGTATGACACTAACTAATACCAGTAGAAGTATAACAATTTTTAGGGTCAATTGGCCAAACCATGTAAACTGAAATGATATAAAGTCTACTCAAAAAGAAAGAAGTCTCTCATAAAAGGCAATAATGCTTTGTAGAATCATTAATGATTAGATAGATAGGCACTACTGTGGTGGGCTGGTGCCATGCCCAGGGTTTGTTTCCTGCCTTGTGCCCTGTGTTGGTTGGGATTGGCTCCAGCAGACACCCGTGACTCTGTAGTTAGGACATAGTGGGTTGGAAGATAGATAGATAGATAGATAGATAGATAGATAGATAGATAGATAGATAGATAGATACCCAAAGTCAAATTATATTCTGTTTAATTATGTGTATGCCACACAAACTGATCAACATGTCTTCTCCTTGCTTTTCTTTCTAGAGAGGTTTACAAAGTTGTCTAAATTAGAAAGCATTCATTTGCCAGCAGTAGATACTGGGAAAAAGTGAAGGTCAAAGGAGATCTTGCATTTTTTGAAAATTATTCTCTAGTTAATTGAGATACAGTAAGTATAATAAAATTGAACACACCTTCACCAATTTGTTCAAATCTGCCACAGTTTAAAAGCCTGTTTAAATCATGCATTGATGGGTAAAAGATAAATAAAGTAAAACATAAATTTGTGAATTTCCCTTTGGGATTAATAAAGTATCTATCTATCTATCTATGAACATATTCCATTAAAATACTGTTGATGTGTTCAGAATGATAAAATGGGACCATACATAAAAAAAGATTAAAATATTAAACTAACCAAACTTGGCTTTTCTAATACTCTGTTTTCCTCTGTGACTGTATTTGGTTATAGATACAAATATTCAACTGCATAATATAGAACAAATCAATAATAATAGAAGACACACTAGAATATAAAGTAAGATCTGGCAAGTGTTACATGGGGCAGACACACATCCTCATGCAGTATTCATCAGAACCTCACGCCCGCTCTGTGTACAGACTGCACATTCTTTGTTTACCCG